>NC_058024.1:1027070-1327070 GCF_019176455.1 Solea senegalensis
TTAATAAGGTTATAACGCCACACAACTCTAGCATCTTTGCTTTGTCTCTGCAGAAGTAATTCATGTGAGTCCGGGATGACTTCTAGTCATTTGTAATGTTTTTATATTTTTCCTCCTCTCTTTTGCAACACATCTTTGCCTGAATTGTTATTTGACATTCAAATGTCGTCTTTATTTTACCATTATCATAAATTTAATTTATTTAAACAGACATGAGAGATATCTTACTGCAGTCTTTCAGGCGAAATCAGATTGTCGGACTTGTGAAAGTGCAAACCCGGCGGGTAAAGTGGCGGCGTGAGTGGGCAAGGACTCAAAGATCCAACACTGTCCTATAAGCCAGAGTGCTCTTCACCAGCCTCAAGGCGAAACTTCACTCGCAGTCAGCAGAACTCAAATGATTATGTCAATGAATATATAGCATAACAGAAGCGCGGCTTTTAATAGGCCATGACTTCGATACTGTAACATTTCAGGCAACGCTGTGCATATTTAGATTAATCATGATTTTACACTGTCTGCTGCACATTTGAGTGTTTCTCTGCTGTTTATTTTCCCTGCAGTGATCTCACAATTCCTTAATGCACATCATTTAAATTACATGTGTTCATAATTTGTCATTCTTCCGTCTCGCTCCTCGCTGCCGTTGTGTGTCACCGGCTCCCACTGTGGTATACCACATAGACATGAGGCTTCCTACCTTCCCTGGGGAAGAATGTAATTTAATTATAATCAAACAGCTAGCAGGGGAGACAGTTTGTGTTTAAATCACTAATGGCTACATAGTGCCTTCCCCTAGTCAAACATTTTCCGAATGCAAAGCTCCTCAGCATCTTATTTGCATCATATCTGTCAAGTGGCTTCATGTAAAGGGGGGAGTGGGGGGGAGGGACTGTGGAAATCCATGCGCGTGATTATTTATATACCATACAAATATATATGCATGGCATCTTCTTCTTTTTTTTTTACACAGTCCTGCAAAAGTTGGAATTGAGAGGATTTATCCGACATGCTTGAAAGGATTTAGCTTGTGTATGCACAAGGACCATAAATAGATGTAATACATATTAATTAATATACCAACATGTGTGAGTCCGTCTGTCCAGTCACCCTTTGTGAGCGTGTATATGTCTTTGGGCAAAGCAATGTGTGTATATATATATATATCTATAGATATATAGATATATATATAATGACACACACAGTACTTGGGCAGCCTGAGGAGAGAAAACCCATTTCCACAATAGGAAAAGGGAGGGATGGAGGAAAACGCCAATATCCCACAGAGCACTGGTTGTTATAGATCTTTTTTCTCTCTGCCGTTTCTCTTTCCAGGCAGCTTTTATGTACGTGGCTAATTAGCATTCCAGTCTTCTTTATACTAGTAATGACATTGTATAAGAAAGGAAAGTGCAAATTAATGAGGGGGAAACTACATTTAAGATGCAGCAAAATGCATCTGACCAATTAAATGTAAGTATAGCAAGATATGATCTGTTAGACTTTCTGGGAGACTTTGAACTCACTTTTGCTGTTATGAGTACCTGTCACATTAACTGACTCTGCTCTGCTCAGACATAATTCATCAAGTGTTTTTTTTTTTTTTATTATTTTAAATGTGCTTAATGTATTCCCTCACTATTTTTAAATAGCTCGTTGTGCAGCAAGGTTTTCTAGCAGAATAATTCATTTAGAGGCGTATGTGTGCTTTGAGATCAACAGCTCCCCGAGTTTTCTTTTTTTCAGTTGTTGACCACGGGGCGGGATGATGGTTGAAAATGTTTCTTAAGCACATTCAGTGAAATGGAAAGGGAGTCGAGAAAAAAACATAGTTAGCACATCAAACATCATTTTACATCAATAATAATCATTGGAGTAATGCCAGCTTGAAGTTAACTAGCCATAGAAACTCACAGCTCAGACATTAAGATGAGAAGTTACCTGCTCAGTGAACATTATATTTCTAACTTTCACACATTCTGTATATTTTCCTTGGCAGTCTGTGATTTATTGTTTTTGCGTCCTAAATTAGGCTGACCTTCGAGGACATGAAGTCATGTCTCATTGTCATTCTGAAATTGTGTTTTCTGTCAGAAGTTGCAAACTTGTTACTGTCGATGCATTCTACAATAGAATGTAGGCAAAACCATGTCTGACATTTGATGGTGAGAAAATACCGTCTGGTCCCTGCGGTAATGATGGACTGAGCCAAAGCAGGCACATGAGGTAAAGTATTCAGGGTAGTAAAGTGTGTGTTTGTGTGGATGTTAAATGTAATGGCTTCCTCCATTGGCCAGTTAGGGATGAAGATAAAAATTATTCATGATAACACCTCCTCATCCACTCAGACACCATCACTGCTAATGTGATATAGTGTCTGAAATAAAATAGCCGGTACATTACCCTAACATAAGATGCAATCATTCTCGCCCAGTCTTGCACTAACACATACTGTATGTGCAAGTGGCTGCAGCAGTGTACTGATAACAAGAAAGAGCACCATTAACCATATTGTTTCAGGTGGCTCTTCTCTCTTATGAACACATCATATATATATATATATATATATATATATATATATATATATATATGGTCCTCTTTACCTTTAATTGCATTTCTTTGTTTATTTAACTTGTCGACACATTCACAACAAGAACAGACAGTGTCTCTGTTCCGTGGATTTCTCTCAGAGAAAGAGTTTGGCCAAAAGTGACAATACAAGACATTTTTCTTCCGTGCCCCGCAGCTGTTTTCAGCTCCTTTTTATGGCACAGAGAAAACTTATAAATCAAGAGAGCAGGTTCGTGGTGGCCAGGAAATGTCAAACCTTCGCTCAAAGCAGATGCCTCAGTTTAGAATGGAAATGTGAGCCCTGGCCTTTTGACACCCACACTTACATTGTGTAATCAGACTGCAATGTCCACTGCAGAGTTGACACCTACTCAAATAAATGAGCTAAACATTGCACCCAACATTTTTGATTACCTCCCCTGCTGCTAACATTGATGTTGTAATGCCACCCACCTCTTCTACCCACATGTACTTATATACACAAATACACGCACTTTCAACCCGGGGCCGCGCCACTGAGATAAAGCGATTTAATTATATTCCTCATTTGCAGCTCTGATTCATAACATAGGTCCTCCCCAGCCAGTGTCACTGGCCTTTTACAGCCTGCAAGTGCACGATCGCGTTGTTATGTCGAGCCCATATAAATCATCAACATCATTTTATCTCGTAATTACAAGGTAATACACGCACACATCACACATGCGCACGTCCTGTTATGAACTAAAGCGCTGACCCCCCTGTACATGCTGCATTCACAGCGTTATTCCATGTCGGCAAATCAGCAAAACTAGAGGAAAGGAATTTCATTAAATTTTCTCCTTAAATTGGCTGCTCCATTCATTCTGCAGCAGCGGCTTTCCAGCATCCTCTTGTAGCACACCAAGACGCCATCTGGCAATCGCTCATTAAAATGCTAATTCATTTTAATAAGAGACAGGTAATAAACTGCAATTATGTATCGTCAGAGAAATGGCAGAGAGCAGGAGTGTGAGGGAAGTTGGCAGGGAAGGGTGTTGTTTTACTAATCAAGAAACTGCCTCACTTGCCACAACCTCAAACCTACATTCTTAACCTTAATGTTTGATTTAAACTGCTTTTCAAAGGCCCTTTTCCAAGTAGCATTAAATATCTAGATGAAAACCTCTGCTTGTGTGCTGCATTAATCCTAGCTTTTAGCTTCGCTTGTAAACACATGCAGGATCGAGGAGAGATTATGTCACTACGTACGACAAAAACTCTTAGATGAGTGAAGATGTATTGATTCCTCAGCTGTTAGATTGGTGACAGGCAAAACAAATCCATATGTTTTCTCTCCATTGACTGAATCAACCACAGTCCCTGACCGTGGTAGCCTTATTACCCAGAATGAATTTTAAATGAACTCATTAAGCCAGTATTTGCAGCAAATTAAACCCTTGATAGGCCAAACATGTGCTTTGTAATGGCTTATGTTTTCAGATGTTCTGCTGGCTTTCTGGGAGATGTCACCGAAGTCGAGCTGACGAAGACACAAGGTTGTTCTCAGAGCAGTAAAGTGCTTTTGTCAAAAGTCGTGAGACAATTTTACTCCACGCGCGGATATAACAACCTCCTACTCAGTACATTAACAATATGCAAGGTTATTTAATTAAAAATAACATCAAATACATGCTTCAATATGAGTTCTCGTCAGAGCCATTTTATGAACATAAATTCTCTGCTTCAGGTTCCTCTCTGATCCGGATGTCTTGTCGTGATAGCTGTCAATCGAATACAAGAAGTTTTTACTGGGTGCGATCACACTGAAAGTGACCAATCATAATTTAGCACTTCACTCACTCACAGCTGTCTGAACTGCTTGTGGTCGTTTAACCTATATTGGGCGTGCAATGTTAATATCTGCGCACGTGCAATAGTATTATTTGCTCGTGAGCACATTTTACTGCTCTCGCGACTTTTGACATAAATCTGACGCGTTCCTTCCACCCCCTCTCACACAAACCAAGAAAACACACAAAAAAACACCCACAACAACAGCCACGTATTGAACTGGTACTGCACAGGTCTCCGTAATTTGACAGAAATGTATATCGGGCAATGCTTTACAGCAGTGCGCTCTTTAGAATCAAAGGGAAAATACACTGCAAAGACAGAACTGGGTCATGTGTCTTGATATTAGCGGTGTCACCTGGTGTGGACAGCCCCCAGACCAGATGGCAGGCAGACCAGTCGTTTAAGCTGAGCTGTCCTTGTCAGATGAGATCTTGTAGCCTGACCAAGGTTTAACACGTGCTGGCTCAAAGGCCATTTCAGATGCTGTAAAATATTTGGTTATATACTGTATATAAAAAAAAGGATAAACAATAAAGGACAACATATTGCTGTGTCTTGGTTTGTGCATTTTTTTTGGTCGCCGCGACTGAGGCTTTTCAGTTATTTTCTGATATTCTGGTTGAGGGGTCGAACCTGCTGCAAGCAAATTGATTGAGGTGAAAAACTACGACAAAGGTATTATCTTCCCACAATGGCATTTTTCTCTTTCCGTCTGTGTAGTCCTGATTACACTCCAAAGAAATGCTGCAGCTCTTTCCAGCCACATTTATCTCAGTGGGCGAAATCAAACCAGCCATAAATCAACAATTTCTTTATCCAGAATGAGGTTCAAGCCCCCACTCGTGCCCTTCGTTCAGTCCTGGTGTGTCCTTGACGAGATTGTACCAAGGGATGAGGCATGGTCACACTGCACTGCAATACAATTTTCCCCAAGAGACCTGAATTACCGAACACTTCAGGTGTTACTGCATGGAACAGGGGAGCGATTACAACATAATGTACCACAAGAGCTCAATTGAACAGAATTGTCATATGACCTGAAACTAAAAAATGAATTTAATCATCATGTTTCAGTCTCTATGACTCATCTTCAAACTTTTTTTCGTATTACTTTTGTCTTTCAGGACCACCGACCATCTCCAGCACACAGACTCAGCAAGCTTTGCATGGAGAGAAAGGGCAGATCAAGTGTTTCATTCGCAGTACACCACCACCAGATCGGATTGTGAGTACACTATCATCTTCTCTGATCCCCATCTTTTTGTATTATAAAAAATTAAAATATTATATATACTTTGAATAAACCCTCCTGATCTGTTTATTTCACACAGACAGCAAATTAAAAGGCTGGGAGATTTTGTAGCATTTGGTCCGTTGGTTGTTTTCATACAAAGAGGTCACTATAAAATTACAGTATATGAACCCTTAGGTTCCCATTTAACCACACTTAGCGCTGATACCATTACAATTTATGGACCTTTTATGAAACAACCCACTCACTTTGAGCTTATTACTAATATGTGTGTGTCCATGCATGTGTGTGTGTGTGCAGGTGTGCACCTGCATGTGGTTAATTGCCATACTTTGTCATCTAACGTGCTTTTATTATGTTGATGTCCAGAATTAATTAGCAACATCATTAATATCAGCTTTATTTGAGAGGTGTGCCCGTGGAGGCCAGACTACAGGGCCCTGTTTATCCTGGTTTCTTAGTATTTAATGAAGAATAGTGAAACCATTCACCATAACAGGTGATTGTGTCAAGTTCATTTGCATAGCCATAAAAATCAACTTCTACTCTCGGAATCAAGTTCTACAACACATTAAATTTCTATATTAAAAAAGACTCGAATCAAGGCAAAATGTATTAAACTGTAAGTACCCTTTAATCTTCGGTCGAACGGCTTTGCTCAGTTATGCCTTGAAATTGGAACAACGTCTTTCTCCCTATAGTCGTAAAATACCTGTTTAATAAGATGCCTTAAACAAATGCAGCCACTAAGTGGCATGTATTAGATGATCATACTGTAGCACATGCTATATATAAATCCAGCACATGCAGATGTATTACAGATGTCTATTCATTTGATGTAAATTTGAACGTATGCATTGTACAAGCATTTGGTCTAAATGAACAATCAATACAGTATACGCAAAAAAGTGCAAGTGTAGAGACTGTGCAATTTATTTTGGACTAATTTTGAACAGATTTTAGCCACAAAGCAAAGGCAAAAGCTGTGGCCTATGAAAAGAGCTTTTAATGCACCTTTTATGTTTACTAAAAAAGCACCTTTTATCACTTCGTATGCATATTTAATGCTTACTGAACTATTTTACCCCATAAGACTAAGAATCTACAGCCGTGCGAGCAGCTTCACCGAGACACCGCGGTGCTTTACTGTAAGCCGAGTAAGAACATGAATAAGAAAATTAATGATGCTTATCATTAGATTGATTTGCACTAAAGGGAAAATTTGAAAGTCAGTATGGGCTTTGTTTTTGTTTTGTTTTTCCTTTGGAGGGAGGGGTTGCTTTTGCTCAAATTTAATTAAAGTGTGAGAAGTGTCAGTCACACACATTGACATGTAAACGAGCAAAGCCTGTCTTAAAACTGCCCTTCACCACATCTTCCCCAGCTTTTGCCTTTGTGTCACCTCAGTCCTCTGCAGTGCATCTCTAGTGGTCAAAAGCATTACTCAGCACATCTCTTTGTCTTTTGTGTCTCGTCAGGCGTGGTCGTGGAAGGAAACCGTGCTGGAGTCGGGAACATCTGGCCGCTACACTGTAGAAACGGTCACCACAGAAGAAGGAGTAATCTCAACGCTGACCATGAGTAACATCGTGCCGGCTGACTTCCAGACCATCTACAACTGCACCGCGTGGAACAGCTTCGGCTCCGACACCGAGATCATACGCCTTAAGGAACAAGGTGGGAGCCAAGGTTCGACAGGTTCTCTTCTTCAAATCACGTGACGGTGGTTTTGTGGCTTGTGATAAGACGGTAGACCGCGAAAGAGCCGCGGTGTTTGCCCTTCCACGTATACTCTGTACACTGGAATCAGTGTATTGGTAGGTAAATGTGCTTTTGTGCGTGCAAGTAAGTGCAGTGTGATTTCAGTCTATGAATCATATCAAGATACAGGAACAGAAGCGACACATTTCAAAGATTTACATTCTTACTTTGATAAAACAGCTCCTTTGAATGTCATAATAATAAACATCTACACGGTGTGGCCTACATTCTGAAGCTTTTGATGAACACTACATGCGACGATGACCGCCGACCAGTTTGTGTTCACTGCTCGCTGAACCTGCCGTATATTGTGCCCACTGCCGATTTTATGTGAAAGTGAAGCATTAAGGTTCAAGAATTGCAACTTTATATTCTTGACTTTTCCCTTCCATTGTTGGGGAAGGCTGTTTTCCATTTACTTATTGAAAATGATAAATTATAAGCTGCTTTTGTGAACGTGACATTGATCAATGAAGACATTAAATAGGCTTTAATGGTGTAGGCAGAGCACTCAGTTGTTTTGCATTTGTCTAAAATGCGAGAAGGTCATAAATGTGGGCTGGTAACTCAGGTCCTCATTAAAGCATACTTTAATGAGCACTTTCGATGTTGGAGCAGCATATAGATGTGTGCCTGCAGGTTTAATCTCCTTTTGGTTGTGGTTGTGCAATATTTATTGCAGAAACACACAAACATGATGATTATGTTTGAACAAATGCACACTCTCTTTCACTCCACTCAATAAAAATAAAAGCCCTTAGTGAAATGCTTCTATTTGTCAAAATGAGTGTATATTAAAAATTATTAGACAGTAGGGTAATGAGATGATATTAGAAAATGTTTATCTGGCACTGACAGCAAAAGCTTTGTTAATTAGTTTTCATTAAATTGAATTTCAAGTTGTTACATGGACATATAGTTCAGGGTATGTTTTTTTTCCTCTGGCAATTATGCATGTTTATATTTACTGTACCGACTTGAAGCTGAGGGTTAATGTCAAATTAACCTAATGAGATTAAATGGATTATATCTTCCATGACTGGAAAAGCCAGAAAAGATGGACAGACAAGAAGACTTGTGGGTGTTTGTGGTGGGAAACAGAAAAAGTGACCACGGCATTTGTGCATAATGTACTGCAACAAATGGACTTTAGAAAGGAATAAGTTGTGCTTTTACTGCACAAGCCATCGGACTGGTGGACAGTCACAGTTCAAGAAGAGGTCAGTTCACTGAAACAGATGATGCAGCAGAAACACACACACACACACACATTGACTTCCTGACCTAGACCATAACCAGTTAATGCCAAACCCCAACCACAATCCGCAACTTAACCATTTCTTCAGAAATGAAGTTCTGCCTCATTAGGATTAGGTTTTTTGGTCTCCATGAGAAATACTCTTCCTGACCAGGTCAGCTTTTATGCAAGAAAAGAAAAATTGAGTACACACAGAGAGAGAGAGAGAGAGAGAGAGAGGCTTTCTGCATGAGTCAGGACAAGGGGTATTAGGAGGAAAGTATTTGTGGGTGCTTCTTTACTTTCCCCCCCCACACTGAGTCTGCAGAGCTTTCTGGGTCCATATTCCGTAACGCGCAGCACTCTGTATGCAGCCCGGGAATGTCACCTGAGACACGCAAACAAAACACTGCTGTAATAAGACACACAGGTAGACTCGTGTGGAGGTGACAGACTTAATCATCGGCGTGTGAACTCATTTGCCACACTGCAACAGACACTTGTTTACATTTTAAATGAACGCATTTGCACTTAGCTTTCCCCGTCCTTGGGCGCACTTCTTTTAATGTGACGTCTCCTGTTCGATTTGTTTATCCTTGTTGCGCTAGTGTTTTTTTTTTATATTTCACAAATTTTAGATGTAAATGGGGATGACTTGTTTATTCGTCGTTTTTGTTTGTTTGCTTGTCGCGTCTCTTAATTTCTGAATGAGACTGAATTGAATTACTTATGGTTATGGTGTGTGGCTGTATAGAAATTGTCTCCTCGTTGTTCCCCCTGCAGAGTCTCTCCCGGTGGCAGTGATCATCGGCATTGCTGTGGGAGCCTTTGTGGCCCTTATTGTTCTCATGGGCACCGTTGGGGCGTTCTGTTGCACTCGCTCGCAGAGAAGTAAGTTTCCTCCTCCCTTTTTATGAAGCATGTATACCAAAGTGCTGTACGGTCCCCAAACACACAAAAACATGTCCATCAAGTCAACTGTGGATATTCCATTTTATATATGGAACGTCTCTAAATAATCGCAATACAATAACAGCTGCTCCGATCCGTCACAGGAGAAACTGATGGAGCATAATTCATTCATTTAATTCAATATTAAATCCCTAGTTGAACGGGGCATGTTTTTGTGGTAGAGATTGTGATAAGGGTTCATTTCATGCAATCCCAGTCTGGCTGCATACGATTTTTAAGGATATTTACGACCTGCATCACGTTCACCCATTCGCCATATGTACCAAGTGACTGGTTAGAGATAGTCCATTGTCTCTTTCCAAGAACCAATCTGTGCTACTGGTCCCCTCAGCATGTCTATTGTCTGTATACTACAGAAGAAGCGCACCTGGTTATGCCCTCACTGCCCGTCTCCATCTGTGCTCACCAGAGAGAACTTGCAAGCAAAATTAAGACAGAAAGTAAGACTTTGTTATATGACAGTATCATCCGCATCATGGAAGGCTGCATAAGTATGCAGAAAGAGATCATGACGGGATAAATGTTAATAATGCTTTGTATAGTTTTTGGGGGAAGCGGGGGTCTGCAGACTGCACTGGGGGGGGGGGAATGATAATGTCAAAGAATTCAGAGTGGCGTTCATCCAACTTATTGAGAGATATGTGTCGTCTGTTTTTGCCAGATCTGAAAGGAGTCGTGTCGGCGAAAAATGACATCCGCGTCGAGATTGTGCACAAAGATCACAATGCAGCACGGGAGAATGAAGAACACACCTCCATGAAGCAACTGATGGTGAGTGTGAGTGTCACAATATACTTCTTTCCATTTCTTTTCTTTTTTCTTTTCTGACCAATCCAAGCGTTTCTGCTGTGCTGACAACAGCTGTGGCAGGAGGCATGTTTTCAGGTTGTCTGTACGACGTATTGTATACGTATGTGCGATTAAACAAGAAGTTCTCAAACCTGTTTACTCAGGGGCAAATAGAGTTTATTATTCAAAGGTGACTGTAACTAGATGCCATAGAACATATTTTGGCCAGAACAAGCATGTGCTAATTATGTCAAAAATATAAATAGCTTTTGTTTTGTTCCTTCAAAGCCACATCTTATAGTTTACAAATCTTGGCAGCCGTTGTATTCACACTGCAGCTCCGCTGGTTGGTGGAGGCAAACTGCGAGGTGGTAATCCTAGTTTGATATATTTTTTGCCTTTCCCCTCTTAAGCTGACAGTACAATAAAGAATGCACTGTATTTTTTGCTTTGTTTTTTTTTTTTTTCCCCTGTGGAATAAATTACTTCATGAGTAATGAAAGGACAGAGAAACATGTAGATTGTATATATATATATATATATATATATATATATATATATATATATATATATATATATATATATATATATATATGTGTCTGCAGTCAAAGCACAGGGGCTATATTTATCATTGTGCTGCCAGAGCAGACCACAACATATTGTAACTATGGAGATTCTGATGTATACTGGGTAATCCTACAGTGGGTGTGCTTCTGTAACTCAATGCCTTGTAGACACATGGAAAAACATTTCCTCTTTGGAAGTGCACCAGTGTTTTGGATTCCATACAGTTCGCTGCAGGGCTGGGCTTATTAGGAGTTTGAGGCATTGGAATACATTTTCTTGCAGAAACCCTTGCAGATGATACTTGATGGCAAGGAAATGGGTTTAGCTATCGTGCAAATGTAAATCTTGCGAAAATACAGTTGTGGACATACTAGTGTCCCCTGCCTGCTCTCATTTTAACAAACATGTCGGCCTCATATAAGACACAGACCCTAATTACACTTTGCTTGATTTCTACACAGGTCGAACGTGAGGAGTTCCAGCAGGAATCTGTTCTGAAGCAGCTGGAGGTATTACAAGAGGAAGAGAAGGAGTATCAACACATTAAGGTATGATTCATGAAATGACTGCATGAAGGCGTGAATGTGGGCGAAGTGTAAGTGGTTATTTGGGAGAGGGTGATCTTTACGTCTGAAATAGGACTGAAATAGCAGGAAAAAACCATTAATCCCTCTCCTGCTACACATGGTTATCTAAAGGAAAAGTCCACAGGCAAAATGACTCCTGATAGAGGTCTGATTTTATTAATTAGTCTCTCATCAACAGTGGTTCAAAAAAACCACAGGCTGCTTGGCCCTTAAGCTATTATGTAAGTTACTTCAGTTGTTACTTCTACCATGTACTGTAGATATGTGGATTACATAGATTATGAACTATAGGACTGAAATGAGTGCTGGGAATTTAACTGTATGAGCTGATTTTCCTCTCTCAGCACCATTTTAACCGCTTGCAGTTTGGAAATCTACCAGCTTACACAATGCAGCTTAAAGGAATACTTCATCGATTTGCATTTAGCGTTGTATTAATAGAAAAATTGTGCTTCCCAACCTCAGTTTTCCCCTCAGATCCTCCAGATCCTCCCTCATTCCCAGAATGTAAACAGTGTCCGCCATCTTTGCTAACAGTTATGCTAACGGGACCAAGTGTCACGTAGCAAAGAAAAGAATGAACACATTTCTCAACCCAGGGGAAACTGAGATTGGGAAGCATTTTTTTTTCAAAAATACTACCCCTATTCTGGAAATACAAAGCTAAATGCAAATCAGGGAAGTTTTCCTTTGAATCTATCAACTCCACATTACTCCAGTGATGTGCACGGGGTGGGAATTCCGAACTAACAGGAAATGCTCCCAACACGCCTGGTGGCAGATAAGATTGAAATATTTAGACACATGAAGTGTGACCCCAGGTACACCGCCACTGTTTGATTAATGACATCTGCTCTACAGTTTGTTCAGTGTGTTCACTACATACTGGGACGTGGGGATTTCTTGTGCAGTTTGGTTCTGTGCCTATAAAAAAAAAAGAGTAAAAAGTCATTGTGGTTACATTCAACCGAATGTGTCTTATTCAGCCGAGCAAGTGTTCAATGAATGTAATAAAAGTGCCGTTTATGGCCATCCATCCATTTACATCGCAGTGAATGGATCAGCCCGTGCAGACGAGGCACATTGCTTTCACTTCTCACATGAAAGCGTTTTACCGCTTGTAACTCCTGCAATAAATGATCCATGTGTGATTGGCCAGGTTGTAGACGTTCCTGTATGAAGGCCTCTTTAACAACGCCGTGGTGTAATGTGTTGTAAAGTTGGGCCAGCTTCGCTTCTTTGTGTTCATTATGAACATTGTTGTGACACCAGTGAAGGAACGAGGAAAACTTTCGAATCAAATAAAAATACCACACATAAAATTATCTTTACGCACGTTTTCAAAATGCTCCTGTAATACTATTGTGTGTACAAAAGAAATTCTAACATCGTAACGTATAATACATTAACACAGCCTCCCGGCAACAATTGCCCCACATATTTTTATGGAAGTATTTGCTCAAGTTATTTAAATACACAGCAAGAGCCTTTACTATCGCTTTGTGCTTCTCATGTAAATGCACCATTAAATCAAGCACAGAGGATTATCTCAGTAGGTGTTTATTCTACCTCTGACCTGCATTCTCGTTCGGCAATACCGGGGATGAATTTCCACATGCTGTACTGTATTTTTCATTTATAATTCAAAGATTATACCGTGTGCGAGGTCGCTGAATGGTGGAGCTTTGACAGTAAGAGCCACAGAAGCAAACTGTGTCCCATTTTGTCCTCTTGTCCAAACGGATGGTGGCATTCACTCCCAGGAGTGCGCTTCTGTTCTGTTTTGCCTGCTGACCGGCACCTCTGCTTCCCCCGGGCAGAATGTTTTGATCCTAGTTAATGACAGCATGCTTGAGGCAAGAGCAGAGAGGGAGAGAAAACACATGAAGGCCAGATTGCAAACGTTGTATGATAATGACAAGCATAACAAGGATCCACTCAGGTTCCTGCTCTCATTTCCTCATTATAAGATTTCTTCTCTTTGGATTTGCCGCCATTGACATTGACATTCATACTCATTCTCAAGGGGAAATGGGGAAAAAAAACAAAACACAAACACATACACATGCCCCTAACTGGACCCTTAGCAACAAGACAGTGCCTGCACCCTAGCACAGTTGTAGCCTCAGAAGCCATTTCAGTGCATACATGAAATTACAACAAGTATTACAATCGGTTGAGGTCCAATTAAAGCTGGAATGTGAGTAAACTTTGCAGTGACATGTAGGATGCCAGACTATGAATCATCGAGGCCCACTTAATTATCAAGAAACATGACTTTAAGGTCAGTGTGGGGGCTGACTAAATCCTAGAACTTTTTTTTCTCTCTCCTTCTATCGACAGTCTGATTCCTTATTTATTCAGCTATTTGAATCATAATTACTGCTAGTTTGACCTTGGCTATGGTGAGCTCTGAGTAGACACATTAAAAAGAGATTCTCTTGTACCTTGCTGTTCCTCATAGCTACAAGAATACAAAAAAATAAAATAAAACAAATATTCACAACAGAAATGTTTCTTTCGTGTGTTTTGAATAGGATCCTACAAATGGCTACTACAGTGTTAATACTTTCAAGGAGCACCACACGCCAACCATGGTGGGCAACCAGTCCACCGAGGTGAGGAATCCCACCAACACAGGTACTCTGGGCAAGCAGAGAGTACCGACAGGCATGTCCTTCACCAACATCTATTCCACTCTGGGAGCAGGTCCCAACCGCCTGTATGACTACAGCCAGCGCTTCGTGCTGGGCATGGGCAGCAGCTCCATCGAGCTCTGCGAGCGGGAGTTCCAGCGCGGCTCGCTCAGCGATTCCAGCTCCTTCATCGACACGCAGTGCGACAGCAGCGTCAGCAGCTATAGCAAGCCCGATGGCTACGTGCAGTTCGACAAAGACAGCAAGGCGTCAGCCTCCTCTTCCTCCCATTATTCCCAGTCCTCATCGCAAAACTCTGACCTCACGCGGCCACTGCAGAAGCGCATGCAGACCCACGTCTGACCAAGCGGGAGGAAGGGTGTTGGCCTTTGGGGTTGGTTGATGCAACAGGAAGTAGGATTGTAAAACTGTGAAACAATGAGCTCCCAGGAACTCCTAAAGTAACTGTGTTACTGTGTTTTCTTCGGACACCTGCAGATGCCAGGACTGGCTTTAACACGTCGTGTGACCCCAAAAAAGTAAATCAGAAGCCTTATATTTTTCATGCTTAACTCATCAGCCACCTCTTTTTTAGACCCATAGTCGGATTTGTGCCACCGAGAAGTTATTTGCCAACACAGAGGGGAACATGAGCCTGGAATCTTTACATTCAGGATGTGGTTTTGACAGTGGGATGGGTATCACATTGGAGGGCAGGAATACAAGGCTTTGTGTGACAATCAATTCTCTGGCAAAGGAAGCGTTTGCCTTGTGAAGAACTGAGATTGTGGTAACGAGTGTTGAAAGCACTCTGAGCAGAATGCATCCTGCATGTCCTACCTCTCTCTCCTGTGGTCTGAAGCACAAAAAAAACAATGTGCAAACGGTTCTAATTAAAACAATAGCTTCTCTCACACCATCTTTCTTTTGAAAGCTGTGTGTTCAACTTGGCCTTTTGAAATTCCGCTCCTGCGTAGGTGGACGAAAACTTTCGCCATGTGCCCACAGAAGTCTCAAACATCGAAAAGATCGGCTGTTTTTCTCTCTGCAGCTGTAACTAGGCCACAACAAGTAGATAAAGAGGCCGAGATCTCATTTGAAATCACTGAGTCATTATTTTACTTTGGTATTCTGCGATAAAAGAATATCAGTGTACATATTTGACTGTAAAGTCTTTTCTAGCAGCTAATTTCAGACTCTGACGTCTTAGAGGACTCTAACTAAGGCACACGCGCCCTTTTCTTTTCCCATATTTTCTTTGCCTTCAGGGTCTTTTTGAGCTGTGTCAATATAAACTTTGACTTAGTGAGACAGAGGTTTTCTCTCAGCTCTTCTGTTGACGGGGAGCTGTGTTCTCCATAGTGTTACTGTCCCAGTACGAGTTTCTCCCGCTAAAACCACAACCAGACACTTTGCGGTACATCTTCAATGAAATGTGAACATTATATTCTGGCTGAGCATCTTTTTTGCCTTTTTTTTCCCCTCTCATTGCTGTTGTAAGTATCACTGTTGACACTGGAGCTACTCATTACGTAGACGTGCCAGCAACCAAGCTGGTCATCGAGGGACATGACAAGACAAATTTGGGAAATGTGTCTCATGTTCATTTTTGGGTACTGTGGAGCTGAAAGTGCATTCATTTATTTTGTTTTCCTAAGCACTGTTTGTGACTTATGTGAGATTGGATTTGTTATTTAATCACTGACGCTTTGTTTACTTACTTGAGCTGAGATTAGAGACTGAATAGTGATTTGACACTCAAACTTTGTGAAACAATTCAACTCAAGGCACTGTGCACATTTGTGGGTATGATTATACCATGGGAACCGCTCCCTTTTTTCCAGTCAAATCAAACTCAGACCCCTAAATCAGATGTAAAGCTGATTAAAATTAGTGGTATCATCTTAATCTGCCTTAAAGCAGAATCTGATCAATAAGGTCAACATTTTACAGCATACAAGCCTCATCCTCTATTTCTGTTTTTACGTCTGCTCCACCTGTACATTTATAGAACTGGCCCAGGTCTTATTTGATCTGGTCTTTGAAGGGCAAATGAAGTGTCCTGGGAAATATTTTCAACGCTCTGTAAAACTGTAACATAAACAGGGGCAGTGCCAATTTTGTTTTGGAAAACCCAAACTCTTAGTGGGGGACACAAAGTGTAAAAGAATATGCATTATTTAATGAGGTAGTTTTTCCAGTGTATTCTACAGTTCCACAGCCAATTGGGATGAAGTGAGCGGGAAACTATAGACTCTGACACTCGACTGATGCAAAACCAAGCAAGACATTTCCGACGAAAGCAACTTGTTGTTGTAAGCACTTTACATATGATTATACTCAAGGCATTTGAATGGGGTTTTCCACTCCAGCACATTGGAGTGGGTCGAATTGTCTGGAACCGCTCTGGATTGGTTTGGGTCCTACCTCACAGATAGGGCTGAGTATGTGGCCCTGGGGGACGCACACTCGTAGCCCCACACTGTGGGGTCCCTCAGGGGTCAGTCCTTAGTCTGACCCTCTTTAACATATACATGCTCCCCCTATGCCACATCATCGGAAAGCATGGATTCTCATTGCACTGCTATGCTGATGATTTAGGTTTAGAGAGATTTCCCCCACCCTGTTCTGAACAAGCCCGATTTGAACACACTTATTATTCTTCCTCCAAATACTTGGAACAGGTCCACGTTATAACGAGGAACCATTCTGCAAACTCTCTTAACAACTCTTACTCAAACTGCTTGTTGATTGAAAACACAATCCGCAACGTTAACCTCAGATATAAGCCTACAAATATTTACATGTAGGCCTTCTTTATGTAAACAAATAAAATTAAAAAGATGAAAATACAAACATAAATAAATAAATAAAAAATGCAAAAGTACCAATAATATTTAAACGTATCTTAAAACTCATTTTCCTTTTAAATTACTTAAATTTTGACTTTTGTACGTCACGGCATGATGTAAAAATACTGGAAAAATAATAAGTAAACAAATAATAGTAATTACCGGGGTTTTTGGTGTGACTGACACCAAAAACCCTGTTAATTACTACTACTACTTTTCAGTTCGTTCTTTAAATGAAACGTAAAATTGTCAATATAATTTGCCATGAATGTAACGTAAGACACAGCAGATAGTTGTGAGGATGTTTTCTCGACCTACTCAAATCTACTCATCTCCAGGTGACGATCCATTCATCTCTTCGATGTATTTTTCCACATCTGCAGGTGTGTCAAACACATTACTGTTCTCCCCTATGGTCAGCAGAAGTCTGGCGGGGAAGATGATCTGATGTTTCATATTTCCCCTGTCTTGTAAACGTTTGCTGACAGACAGACAGACAGACAGACAGACGACTTTATTAATCCCTTTGGGAGGTTCCCTCGGGGAAATTAACAGCTCCAGCATCCATACACAGCACTGTTAAAAATAGAGAATAGAATAAAATAAGATAGGAATAGAATTAAAAATATAAAAATAACAATGAAAGTGACCCATGCTATATATATGTATGTATACCTACATACACACAACACATGTATACATATATACATACACACATACATACATATGCATACATACACATACATACATACATATACACACACATATATATATATATATATACATATACACACACACATAGGTACACACACACCTAGAGTTACCCCGTAATGCAGGGTTTTATTGCACATGTCTATGGTTTTATTGCACATTATGTTATTGTTGTGGTTGTTGTTTGTTTAGTTCGTACCGGTTTTTTTAATTTTTTTATTTGTTTGCCCTCCTCCCCCCCAGTGAGGAGTTGTACAGTTTGATGGCCCAGGGGACAAACGAGTCCCCCAGCCTGTTGGTCCTGTATTTTGGGAGGAGCAGCCTGTTGCTGAGGCTTCTGTGGCTCCTCTGGCTGCTGATGACAGTGTGCAGAGGGTGGCTGGCATTGTCCAGGATGCTCAGCAGTTTGTCCACAGTTTTTCTCTCTGCCACTGTCACCAGAGGGTCCAGCCTCATTCCTACCACCGAGCCGGCCCGCCTGATGAGTTTTTCCAGTCTGTGGAAGTCTGCCTTAGTTGTGCTCCCGCCCCAGCACACCACGGCGTAGGAGAGAACACTGGCAACCACAGACTGGTAGAACATCCACAGGAGCTTTTTGCAGATGTTAAAGGATCGTAGCCTCCTCAGGAAGTACAACCTGCTCTGGGCCTTCTTGTACAGAGGCCTTGTGTTGCTTGTCCAGTCCAGCTTGTTGTCCAGCCACAGCCCAAGATATTTGTAGGTCTGAACGACCTCCACCTCCTCTGCTCCTATTAGAACTGGTCTCGAACTGGGTCTGTCCCTCCTGAAGTCGATGACCAGTTCCTTGGTCTTAGAGGTGTTGAGCTGCAGGTTATTGATGTGGCACCAGACAACAAAGTTCCTCACCAGGCTCCTATATTCCTCTTCCTCTTCATTGTCTCTGATACACCCCATGATGGCCGTGTCGTCTGCGAACTTCTGTATGTGACACGTTTCCGAGTTGTAGCAGAAGTCTGCAGTGTACAGAGTGAAGAGGATGGGAGACAGCACAGTCCCCTGAGGAGCTCCGATGTTGCTGACCACCGTGTCAGACGTGATGTCCTTCAGCCTGACATACTGTGGTCTGTCTGTGAGGTAGCTGGAAATCCAAGCAACCAGGCAGGGGTCCACTCACATTCTGGTGAGTTTTTCTTTTAGTACAAGGGGCTGGATGGTGTTGAAGGCACTCGAAAAGTCCAAAAAGAGGATCCTGACTGTGCCACTTCCCTTGTCCAGATGGTGTAGGAGGTAGAGAATGGCATCATCTACACTGACCTCTGCCCGATAGGCAAACTGTAGGGTGTCCTCAGCGTGCTGTACCTGAGGCCTGAGGAGGTTGAGGAAGAGCCGCTCCAGAGTCTTCATCAGATGTGAAGTAAGTGCCACCGGTCTGAAGTCATTCAGCTCGCTGGGCCGGTTCTTTTTTGGAACCTTTGCCTCCCTCAGGCAGAGTTTCACCTCCCGCTGTGCTGCTTTCATCTCCTCTCTGTCATTAGTCCTGAAGGCCTTCTTCTTCTTGTTGAGGACGGCCTTGACTTCCTGTGTTACCCATGGTTTGTTATTAGGATAACACCGAACAGTCTTGGTGGGGGCGACCACGTCTGCACAGAAGTTGAGATAGTCTGTGAGACAGTGAGTCATCCCCTCAATGTCCTCAACATGCTCACCCAGCAACACATCCCAGTCCGTGGTATCAAAACAGTCTCTCAGTGCCTCCTCAGCTTCAGGAGTCCATCTCCTGATGGAGCGAGTGATGACAGCCTGCCTTTTGACCAGGGGGGTGTATTGGGGCTGTATGTACACCAGGTTGTGGTCTGACTTTCCCAGTGGGGGTAGGGCGGTGACTCTGTATGCTTACGTTTAACGGTATACAGTAAGTCAATCATCCTATTCTTCCTGGTGGGGCAGTTAACAACCTGGTGAAAAGCAGCCAGGGTAGAGTCCAGGGTGACATTATTAAAGTCTCCAGAAATAATTATGAAGGCTTCAGGATGTTGCCTCTGCAGCCGTGCTGTGACTTTAAGAATCTCATCACAAGCAGCGTCTGCTTTAGCCTGCGCCTTGACCTCCGGAGGAATGTAAACACACAGGGCGATCACGTGACTGAACTCCCTCGGCAGATAGTATGGCCGCAGGCTAACGGCAAGCAGCTCCAGATTCGGGTCACACAAAGCCGCCTTCACGGTGACATGGCCGGGGTTACACCATCGGTTGTTGACGTAAATGATGAGCCCCCCACCTCTGCATTTGCCGCATGCCTCCGCGTTCCTATCGGCTCTCACCGCAGTAAATCCCCGCAGGTCCACGTTAGCATCCGGTATGCTGTTGGTTAGCCATGTCTCCGTCAGGATGAACAAGCTGCACTCCCGATAGATCCGCTGGTTCTCCAAAGCGGCCAGCTCGTCCATCTTATTCGGCAGCGAATTGACGTTCCCCATAATCACGGAGGGAAGCGATGGTTTGAAGCGCCTCCGGTTCTCCGCTAGCCTAGCCTTTAGCTTGGCCCCAGCCTTACAGCCCCGGTAGCTCCTCCGCAGCTCCGCTGGGATGTTGTGCCTCAGTCCGTCTCCTGTCCTCCTGAGAGCCAGTAACTTCTCTCGAGAATAAGTGAGAGAGCTGGCTCCTGTGTGTGTTTTAAAGTTCAGTGTATCCATGGGATACATGTTAAATCCTTCACAAAGAAGTTTAAAGGAATTTAAAAGAGTAAAAAAGAGGTAAAAGTGTAGAAAAGAAGAAAGTGCTGCGGAGCGACTGGAAATGCTGCCGTCTCCTACAGCGCAATCAACCATTCCAGGGGGAATCTTATTTTGTTTTCCTTGTAGGTCACCTCTTTTTTTTTGCTCTCGCAGCTCTTAGGATATTTTTAGTGTCTTTGTAGTTTAAGCATTTCACAATAAACGCTCTGGGAGCAGATCCAGGTCTGGAGCTCATTAGCCAGTTAAAAATATCCGTTATCCATTTCTCCATGTACGAGCGGGGGTCTGAGCCCTCCTCCTTCTCAGGTAAACCCAGGATACGCACATTGTTGCGCCGACTTCTGCATTCTAAGTCGTCCACCTTGTTAGCAAGCAGTTTAGCCTTCTTTTCTAGTTTTCCCATAAAACCTTGTAGCTTGTTAGTATCGTCATCGGCATAAAATTCTTGCTTGAAAGTGCGAATTGCCTTTATTATGTCCATATTAGAGGGGTTTTCAGCGTTATCCTAGTTACCTTTTTCTGCTCAATCTGCTACATCTCCACCTTCGTGGTCAGACCCCGACACATTTCCTCGTTAAGTGGCTCTTCAGTTGTTTTATTCTTCTCTTTGGCTCCTTTTCTTGGCATCTTCACTATTCATGCTTATTTCTCAATAATTTGTCACTTTTATGTTGTTTGGGATTGTGTTAGTAGTGTTAGTAACCACGTCAACCTAGCTCGCCGCCATAACCGGAAGTCCATAAAGCTACATTCTTGGATATGAATGTGTTACACACAATATGAATAACAGAAGTGACAAAGGTTTCACTGTCCATGAACACATTGTCCTTGATGACATATTGGCATCCTTTACCGAAACACACCACCAGCCTCCTAATGCACTCGTGGAGGATGGTGGAGGGGGGTCTTGATCCTTTAGGGAAACACACCACGTGATGGGGATTTTCTGCCACATTACGTCCTCACTCTCACGTCTCTTAATACGCCTTTCACATCAGGATGAGCGGCTCTACCGCTTCCAGAACTTGTTGACCTCAATCTGGACCGCTCTCAGGTGCACAACGGGGTAAGTCAGGTACTCAAACCCTCGAGTGTCCCCGCTAGGCCCAGCACGGCCAAGCAGAAGTGAGTTGGGAGTGATGACTCCTGCAGTCTCGTCTTGTACCTGGGCTCTCGTGCCTATTGGTCTTTCGTTTGACAGATTAGAGGCCAGGTAGAGGAGAGTCTGGAACTCCAGTGCGGTTACTTTCCACCCCGATGTTGCTTAACGCCCATCTTCGAGTGTATGGACTGCTTCTTCAGCTGCTCCGTTTTGGTGGGGAGAGTCCACTGGGTGAAACACCCATGACCAGTCAGTCCCAGCGGCAGTTGCTTTCTTCTGGACTTGATTCTTGTCGATGTCATTTAGGAATTGGTTCACTGGCTTGGCGCCTTCCTCACAAGAATCACACCTTTTTGCTTCACAGGTGTTGTTAGATCGATGGGGTTGTACAATCCAGTGGTCTGGCTCAGTAGGACGCGACAAGTTAATGGGTTTGGTGCTTTTACATCCAGTTCTCCTTCAGTAAGGTCAATCACGGTTCTCATTTTCTTCCTTCTTTTAGAGAAGTTAATAAAAGCCATCTCAAAGAGCTTTTCTTCTTGCACAAGGTAGCCCACCCCCAAAGCTTTGTTGTCTTCCTTCCTTAGCTGGTTGGGCAACATCAGAGTCATTTGGTCAGTCTTTGCCTCGTCCCTCCTCCCACTTTGACCAGACCGGACCCAGGGCTTGAGGTAGAAGCCTCCTGCTTTCAGGATCTTCTCCACCCCCTCTAGGATCCTCCTCCAGTCGACCGGCTTCTCAAGGTAGCTGGGTCTCTCAGAAGTGTAAATGGGGGTTGGCTTGCTGGACTTCAAAAGCTCCACTTTCATGAGCCTCCAAACCTGTCTGGTTTGGAGTTAGCAGTGGTTTGCTTAGCAGGAGTTGGCTGGTGTGGTTAGCAGCCAAGTCCTCCTGTGCTAAGCTCAGCTTTTCTTCTGGTGCCTTAAGGTCTTGACGCAGAACAGAAACTTCTAACTCTTTCCCGTAGAAGTCAGACTGCAGCTTAGTGAGATCCTCCCGACTTTGCACCAATGTCTTTCTCCTTTTTAATTTAAAAGGAGTCTCCATTTCGCTTTACCGTATGGCCAATAGTCTTTCCAAACAGTCTTTCCCTGAGTTTGTGGAGTTCTTGATCCAGTCTTTTCCTTCTGGCCTCTTGCTGATTCCACTGTAATGCATTTTTCCTCCCGAGTACCTCAGCCTGATCGAAAGCTGAATTGAACCATGTTACAAGGGTGCTTATATCCGGCTCAGCATCCTTGAACCACAGCATTTCCATAGTCTCACTGTACCTTTGCGCAATGGCGTCCCTCTTTGCTAGGGCGTTGCTCAGTTTACAGTTGTCGTCCGTTGGGTCTATCTGTCCCAGTTCTTCAATATATTCATTGCAGGCATCGACGAAAACACCATAATCGCTCTTCAATCCTGCCAACTCTTCCGACAATTCATCTAGGTGGCCAGCGTTAACTTTGAGGTGGTTAAAACGCGTTGTCAAGCTCCGCTGCGCATTTGATCGCCTCCGCTGTAGGCTTTCCAGATCTGGCTTGTTGTCTGCCATTTTACTCCTTTGAATTCCTGTCGCACTCCGGAATTGGAATTGTTCAAAGGATTTGATTCTCTCAAAAAGTGTGGTTCGTTGCCAATGACTCGTTCAAAGGATTCAGTTCTTTGCAAACGACACATCTACGAATGGCACACGTCCACGCCCCCAGCTGACAACGTCCCAACGTCAAAGTCTGTGAGGCTCTAACGTAGCACTGTTAGTGGCTTCCTTGTGCAATCTTCACAGCTTTCCTCACTGCTGCGGCACTTCCTTTAATCTTTCAACGGCTCTGTTAGCTACTTGCTCCAGCTCCTCCATTGTAGTGATTCACGGTCGCTTCACCAGTGTCCCCGGCTCTCCAGTCCTGGTGCTTCATGATCGCCGTCCTCCACTCAGCGGTCCGTACTCTGCTGGTATGGCACCGACAACGGTTTTACAACTGTCCAATTTTTTACTGGCTGATCCTTTCAGTTCAAAACTCCCTTCTGGAAGGGGCAAGCAGAACAAGTACGGCGGGTACAACTCGACTGTCTTTCTGAAGGTTTATTCCACATACACAGTTAGCGGTAGCAAGACATCAGTTAGACAGCAGTCAGTTAGTAGTTAGACAGCAGGTTGTAAAAGTCGTACAGGTTCTGATGATAGAAGATTTACAAAAGCACATACGAAGGTTAATATATAACAAAAAATGGCATTGATAATGCACTTTAAAGGCAACATTGCTTTGATACCAATTATAACAATAAACAGATAGAATGTTAGCTTTGCCTGCTAGAAAGTTCTACATTGGACGACTTACTAAAGTATGACTTTTTTTTCTCATTTTGGACAACCTACACTATGACTTTTTTGTCTCATTTTGGACAACATACTAAACTGTGACTGTTTTGTCTCATTTTCATGTCTCACAGTGGGACAATGACAAAGACGTCCACATGTCTCACAGTGGGACAAAGACGTCCACGTGTTTAATGAACACAAACTCAGGATCATGTGATCAGGGTAAATCTTTTATTGTGGTTAAATATTTGATACATTTATATTTTAGTTTCACACAAACATGTTATTATTGTTGATATTATTATGAGAAAAAACTTAAGTTTATATTGTGAACACTTCAGATTCTAAAAACTCACAAAGACGTTGAAAAGAAAAAGATTTGCTTATATTTATTTTTTATTTAAATATTTTCACGTCAATCATAAACAAAGTAAATAAACAACCATGCTTTGTTTCAGTCACCTGACTGACAGACAGGAAGTGACGTCATCATCATGCTGTCTTGTTGTAGTCGTCCACTCCTGTGATCGTAGCTTTGCAGAAGAAACAGTCTTTGTTGTTCATCAGGTGTTGGTTGATACACGCTCTGAAACACAGGGTTGATCACATGTTTAACCCTACATCACCATGGCAACTGAAAAACCCACATCACCATGTTTGTCTGTGTGTGTGTGTGTGTGTGTGACTCACTTGCAGGACTTGTGTGAACAGGGTCTAAACACAGCACAGATGTTGTGTGCGTAGCAGATTGGACACAGGTCTTCTTCACTGGTCGGCTGAGAGAGAGAAGATGACATCATCAAGACATCATGTGACTTCATGGTTCATTGACAACATCTGCACCATGGATGTATTGTAAGAAGGGGATGTAGCTCCGCCCCTTTGGCTCAGTTGCTTCCTGGTTTATTTCCTGGTTGTGCGGCCCACAGAGCATGTCCAGTAGTGTAACTCCCATAATGCCTCTGGGCTCTGAACGACTTGCTCGGCGCATTCATGAACAGTGAAAGGCATGATGGGAGAACGCTGCTGACTTCATGAATACTGACGGATTTATAAATAAATGTAGTGAACAGTAAAGTGAAAGAATGAACTGAAACTAGTTTAAACATGAAGTGCTTTTATGATGATTAAAAAAAATGTTCCGTTTGAATTTAAACTTCACATTTCTTTTACAAATAAAGTAAATTTATCGTTCTAATTATAATTTATGGTTCAATAATAATCATAAACCAAACTAGTTTTAGAACTCCATTCTTTCACTCTATCAGTAACTTTATGAACAGATAGTGTAATTCATGTGTTCATCAATGAACACATGAACACAGCAGCTCGTTAATGCATCGATAATATGTTTAAAAATAAATGCTAATGAGCGACAAATAAATCACTAAAACCTGTTTTGTCCTTAAAAAAAGGTCAAAATCAAACTAACCCTGTCATCGCCTTCATTCACATTCTCATAAAGTGTTCACATCGTACACATTACACCTCTGTTGACCTCTGCTGATCTATGCTGATCTATGCTGACCTCTGCTGATCTATGCTAATCTATGCTGACCTCTGCCGACCTCTGCTGACCTCTGCTGATCTATGCTGACCTGCTGACCTCTGCTGACCTCTGCTGATCTATGTTGACCTCTGAGGGGATGACAGGTGAATGTGTCCTTGTCTCATCAATAATGGACGTGGTCTCAGTGTTGCAGTGGACGGAGGATCAGGCGTGTCTGTGGGCTGCTGTGGGTGGGGTCTGTAGTACTCACAGCTGTGCAGGCTGCAGCCTGTTTAGATTCTTCAGTGAGAAACAGCAACATGAGCTCCACCTTGTTTTTCTCATGGTCACTGATGTAGTCAGTGTCTGTGGACACAGAGACATGGACATGTTAGTGATGTCCCCTGTCTTCATTGTCTCACCTGCTAGTGAAGCTCTGAGCTACATTCACTCACTCACTCACAGGACAATACAACAACAGGAAATGACATCACCACCACAGTTGTTACACTAACCAATCACTGTCTGACTTTACCTCCTAGTCTGTCTGTCTGTGGGTCTGTCTGTCTGTGTCTCTGTCTGTCTGTGTCTCTGTCAGTCCACTAACAGCTCAGGCTGGGGTTGTACCACTCCACTGAAACATGATCTGTCTGCAGGGTAAATGGAAAGACTAATCGAAAGCCATCAAGAGAGAGAGACAGAGACAGACAAAGAGAGGGACAGACGAGAGAGACAGACAGAGAGAGAGACAGACAGAGAGAGGGAGAGAGAGAGAGAGAGACAGACAGAGAGAGGGAGAGAGAGAGAGAGACAGAGAGACAGACAGAGAGAGAGAGAGAGAGAGAGACAGACGGAGAGAGAGAGACAGATGGAGAGAGAGACAGAGGTTTCACACTGAGAAGCTTTTAGAGGATGTTTGCAGCTGACGCTGCTCATTTCCTCTCAACACTGACTTTAGTCTGAGACGAAGAGGAAGAGGAGGAAGAGGAGGAAGAGGCTGCCAGCAGAGACACAAGAAAAGAACATATTTACAGACATGTTTTTACTGTGTCTCAGCAGCAGGAGGCGCTGAGACACAGTCAGCTCTGACTATCAGTGTAAAAACACACACACGAATCCTCTGATGATGCTGTGTGAGGTGGTCATGGAAACATTTTGTCCCCTGTTGTCGTGGCAACAGGGGAGGATGCTGTAGTGGCAGCTCAACTCCTGATCTCTCTCACACACACACACACACACACGTGCACAGACACACACAGACAATACACACGTGTGGTCACATTTCTTACTCACACGTGTGCAGGGAGAAGTGTTTACGCTCTGACGAGCCGGCGTTTCCTGGGCTTACAGGAAGGGGAGGAGCCACGGACGAAACCACCGCTCCAACTACAGGACAGGCAGTGGAGGAGGAGCTGAAGGAAGGCTCCGCCCCCTCTCCTAACAGGTACTGGATGGAGTGGAGCTGGAAGCACGGATCAGACAGAAGGACGGAGGCGGCCCGAGACGTCCTGGGGGAGGGGCCAAAAAAAACATGTCATTAACGGTCAGTAGATGGTTAGTAGAAGGTCAGTAGTCGGTCAGTACCAGTTGGTCCAGAGAAACTAACGCAGTGACATTTCCCTCTGACCTTATCATAACCGCCATGACACCTCACACTGAGAGCGCTGCTCCCTAAAGCTACGGTAACAGGGCGAGTGACAACCTGTGTGTCTCCTTTCATTAAAGACTGGAGTGTCTCTGACAACCAGGACAGCATGAGAAGAAGACACTACCGGAGGACAAAAGGGGACAATAGACACAAGGGTCCAGTCAATAACAAGATTTAAAGCTGCTACACGTTAAAATTAACAGGTCAATAATAATTATTTAGGCCAATGAGTTAAGAGAGTATGTTAGAGGGTATGTGTGTGTGTGTGTGTGTGTGTGTGAGAGAGAGAGACATGAGTGAGTATGTGTGTGTGTGAGTCACATAAATCGACACAGAAAAGTGAGAGTAGCAGTGAAGGAGAAGAGGAGAGAGACTGAGAGGAAAGAAGAAGAGGGATAATCTGGAGTGGAGGAGGGAGGAGAGAAGGAGGGGGAGGAGCTGGGAAAGCACCAGAAGCGACAGATGCTGCTCAGAACTGAGAGGAGAAGAGGAGGAGGCAGCAGCTCAGCTCCTCACCCTCATCTGGACCTGAACTTTCCTCCTCGTGTTTAGGTTTCATTGTCTGCTGAGGACAGAGAGACAGACAAGGAGAGAGAGACAGAGACGAGGAGAGACCGAGAGAGAGAGAGACAGAGAGAGAGAGACAGAGAGAAAGAGAAAGAGACTGAGACAGAAACAGAGAGAGAGGGACAGGAGAGAGAGAGACAGAAACAGAGAGAGAGAAACAGAGAGAGAGAGACAGAAACAGAGAGAGAGAGAGAGAGAGAGAGAGAGAGAGGATGTGACGTTTGTGATTTCACAGTCGTCCTCCCACTGCTGAAAACCATCAGAGAGACGAGTGTGTGTGTGTGTGTGTGTGTGTGTGTGCTGGACGATACATGGATTTATTTCTTTGAGGATCTGAACTGTGGACGTTAAACAGCTGACTCACACAAAAAAACAAGAGAAGCTACAACTGAGTCACGGCTGCTGAGTGAAGACAGGAAGTGTGAAACCACCTGGACACAAAGTCCTCCACACGTCCAAGAGACGGATGAGGACAGTGTCAGAGCTGCAGGTTCTAGGATGGGACAAACAACAGGAAGCTTCTTCACCTCCTCTGGTTTCAGCCGCTCACCTGGACTCCATCACTGCTGATGTTTGTGTCCTGTTTCTGACTTCATTCTCATCTTTGACACAGAAAAACATCTACATCACAATGAAGGATGAGAAACAGGAAGTGAGGGGACATCTGCAGCGGTCCTTCTGAAGGAGCAGAGGACACTCGTGTCCACATCCTGCCACTGGCATCAAGGATGAATGTTGGCAGTAGAGCTGGTTTCCTACAGGGTGTGGTGGCAGTGCCCCCATTATGGTGGTCCGTCCCAATGTTGATTTGTCTCCAGCTGCTTCAGTCGGACACCGTCCACACCACCGCATGTCCGTCCCAGGCCTCGTCCCAAACAAACAGATGTCTCTGTGCCTCAGACATTGTCAGCTGCGCTGCCCTGGGTCTGGAGTGGGTCCCCGGTGAAATGCCTGTCTCTGCAGTCACTCTGGACCTCAGCCACAACCGCATCAGTCAGCTGAAGGGCGGGGCCTTCAGAGGACTTTCTCGACTAGAGACGATACGATTGGCTCACAACCGCCTGACCACCGTTCACCCCGGGGCATTTCAGAACACCTCCGGGCCTCAGCTCCGCCACCTGGATCTGTCATCCAATCAGCTGCGTGTTGTGGAGCATCACTATTTCCTGGAGCTGCCTGGATTAGAGGAGCTGCTGCTGTTCAACAACAGGATCGTGCAGGTGGAGAGTCAAGCTCTGTCTGGACTGAGAAACCTGCAGAGAGCGTACCTGAGCCACAACCGGCTCACTCACTTTCCCTTCTTCTCCATCCAAGAGCAGAGCCACCCTCACCTGACCATGTTGGACCTGTCCTCAAACCGCCTGCTCAAGCTGCCTCTGGAGGACATATCAAACCTGCCTCAGCTGGTCCAGAGAGGACTCTACCTTCACAACAACTCTCTGGAGTGTGAATGTTCCATGTTCAGACTGTTCCGGCACTGGGAGCAGCAGGGATTTGTGTCGGTCAGGCACTTCAGACACGAGCACACCTGTCGGGTCTATGGTTTACAGAAAGCCACGGTGCGCTTCTTCCAACACGATCGCTACTTTAAAAAATGTAACCTGAGTGCGGCGAGTACAGCGCTCGGCCAGCAGAGGACGCACAGCGTCTCAGT
Source organism: Solea senegalensis (assembly GCF_019176455.1). Classification (NCBI taxonomy): domain Eukaryota; kingdom Metazoa; phylum Chordata; class Actinopteri; order Pleuronectiformes; family Soleidae; genus Solea; species Solea senegalensis. Next base: position 1,056,279 of record NC_058024.1, read on the forward strand.
GAAGGAGGGGAAGGCAGCGCTGCTGCACTGTGTCACCGCCCTCAGCGGCCACAGTCTGACCTTTCTCTGGGTGTCGCCAAACCAGGAGTATGTGGCACCGCCGGGGAACAATGGCTCTTTGAAGATGTTCACCAACGGCAGCCTGGAGATCGTGGAGGCACGTGTGGAGGACGCCGGGGTGTACTGGTGCATGGCACTGGACCAGCAGCAGCAACGCAACCAGACCAGTGAGGTCAACGTGACAGTAGCACAGCGCCACCATGAGTCCCACCAGTTCAACACCGGGTTCACCACACTGCTGGGCTGCGTGGTCAGTCTGCTGCTCATCCTCATGTACCTCTACCTGACGCCGTGCCGCTGCTCTCACTGTGCCAAGGCCACACCCACTGCCAGCACAGAAAATGAGGCCGGAGCAGGAAGTGCCAAATCCTCCATCCTCACCCCGAACCCACCCGCGACGACCGAGGGCCCGGGACACAAGGTCAGTACCAACAAGCATGTGGTGTTTCTGGAGCCAATCAGAGAGCAGCAGAATGGCAAACTGAGGGCAGGGCCCGGTTCTGGGGCAGAGCAAGGACACGTGGGGCATGGCTTACCACTAGAGGCGGAGTAACAACAGAAGCTCCATGACCAGAAGGCAGGAGGGCCGGCCTCCTTCACGAACGTGTTCTCAGACACGCCTATCATGTTGCCATAGAAACAGGAAAGACAGACTGACACCCTTGTTACTCATTTAACTCCACCTCCTCCTAAACACCACCCCCTCCCCTTGTCCCGCCCCTCCCACCTGATGACCCAGGTCTGCACACCAAACCACAGCCACGAACCGCTGCACTGTGACAGGGCGGACAGACGGGGGGCGGTGCTTAGCAGAGAAAAAACAGACCAAAGATACAGAGCCCCACCTCCAGGTCTGTGGAGGAGCTGTTAGCATGGACTGCTACTGAAACCTGACACACAGCGCTATCCCTTTAAAGCACGGCTTACACCTTTAACACTTAAACGCTGCGCTCACAAAAACACAGAAGAGGCTTTGATGTTAGCACTGTTAGCACCATGTCATGTGACGTCTGGCGGAGAAATGTTCAGAGTAAGGACAAACCAATCAAATCCTGCTATGCAAATATTCCAGCACAGACACTAGCTCCTCCTCCACCCTGATCACATGATTTGAGTTCTCAGACAAGAATTTTCTTTTTCTTTTCAACAGCACAAGCCAAAGCTAACGCTTTAGCAACATTAGCAACTCAAACATGCTGGTGCATTCACAACAAACACAAACTTCATATCATCACGTAGCTTTGGTCGCGCAGGTTTAAATGTTCGAGTCAGTGAGGCTAGCTGCTACCTTCTGCGAGGCTACCTTGTGCGTCTGCATGTGTGCGTGTGCAGCATAACAATGCCTTTAAGTCTCAGAGAAAATCTTTTGTAGCTTTTCAGCGTCTCCTGTTGTTTTTGTCATGTTTTAGATTTAGAGCAAAAATAGAAAGTGTTTTTAAAGATGCCTTTGATCACCCCCCCCCCCACCGCGCGCGAACTTAGACATGTATCAGTCAGAACAGACGTCAAGCTTCAGGAAACAAAGTTATAAATAAAGAAATAAAGCATCAAACTCACTGACGTTGACTTTGTTACAGAGTTAAAACACACACTGTTCCTTTAAATACATGTTAATATCTTCACTGTCCTCACCACTGTCCACCTCACTGTGGGACAGACACACTCAGATAATAAAGATTTTGTCTCAGCTGCTGAAACGATGACGTGTTGTTTTTAGAAATGTAAAGATAATGGTGCAAAGCTCCGCCCACATCTGTGACTGTGTCTCATATTACACACACACACACACACACACAGGGGCAGAGTCCACATTAAATATTAATAGAATTTTCCCACAGTGTTCATCTGTGTGTGTGTCTCTCTGTGTGTATCTCTTTGTCTCTGTGTGTGTGTCTCTCTGTCTGTGTGTGTGTGTCTGTCTGTCTCTGTCTGTCTCTGTGTGTGTGTCTCTTTGTCTGTGTGTGTCTCTGTCTGTCTCTGTCCGTGTGTGTGTGTGTGTGTGTGTCTCACAGAAGACACAGGAATGTCTTCAGGGATGAGACACACATTCAGCACAGCTGATTTCACGTCCTTCACAATGATCCAGCAAACGACAACGATAAGAATAGAGCATCATGGGGCGGTGCACGCTGCTGTGCACGCTGCTGTGCTCCTGCTGCGCTCTGGAGCGGACCTGTGCGTCCTCCGTCCCTTGGGGGGGGCATGGTGGGGGGCACGCGGGGGGGCGCCTTGCTTTGGGGACCCTTGGGGTGGGAGATGGGGTGGAGCGTGGGCCTGGTCTGGACTGTTCCTGGGCTGTGGGCGGGGCCGGGGTCTGAGGATTGCTGCCGTCAGTAATGCCGTGATGGCCTGGGTGTGGGTCCTGCCTCGTCGGGGCTGGTGTGCTCACCGGGGTCCTACCTTCTGGTCGGGTGTGGGGGTATCTGGTCCTCCGCCCCGGCGGCGCTCATGGGATGCCATGGCGTGTCCCTGGCCTGGACGGGTTGCTCCCTTCTTGGCCGGGGGTGAGTGGGAATGGGGCATATGGCCCTGCCAGTCAGGAAGCTGGCAACCTACTTGGGGGGGCACTCTTGCCCACCCCCTACGCTCCCCCCCACCGCAGATGATACATCTAAACACACACATCTAGGGCACCGGGGGGGTGTGGCTGAGATGGTGGGGAGTCGTTCCCCCGATGATCTGCCACTCTTCCCCTAATTTTATCGCATGTTAGACATTAGGGCCTGGTGGGCGAGAGACACGTCGACGGCTCCACTGTCTGCCAACAGTGGGACGCCCGTGCCACATCTCCCTCCGCCATTTTAACTACACCCCAGATACCAACATACATCGTATCACACACCACACACATGCACACACCTCCAAATCAATCACCGGTGGGCTGGGGTGGGGGGGGTGGTCGTGGGTGCACTCCTGAGCGCTCGATTCCTGCCCACCCCCTGGCCGTGTTGGGACTGGCGGTCTGGGTGGGGGCAGCAGTGGTGGCCATGAGGCGTCGCTGGACGTGGGGGATCGGGTCCCCTGCGCTCGGTCTGGGGGGTGTCCGGGAGGCATGGTTGTGGCTCATCATGACGCACCTCCCTGAAGGTGCTGTGGTGGGCGGCAGTCTGCCTACCCGGCGGGGGTCGTCGGCGGGCGCAGATGCTCCTGGATGTTGGGGGACCCCTCTCCGGGGCACCGCGGGGTTGGGCGCGGCGGGTCCTTGGACCACTGGCCCTGCCTCTACCTGGGGGGTCTGGACCGGCTCGGGAGTCTGCCTCTCTTCCGTCTCTGGGGGCCCCCTTGGCTGGTGGCCCTACGTGGGCCTCCGCCTGTCCCTCCCTGGGCTGGGGGGCGTGTGGTCGGCTTCTGGGGGGCGGTGGGGGTGGCAGTGGTGGGTATCTGGCCGTGCCTCCCTGGTGGGCGGTCTGGGGGGGCTCTGCTCCCCCCGGTGGTGGGCTGGCCCTGCCCTTGGGCGCTGGCGGGCTCTGGGTGCGGAGACCCTGGGCCTCTGCGGCCTGCCTGGGTGTGGGGTGGTTCGGCCTCTGTCCGTGGTCTTGTCGCCGTCGGCCCCCTCGGGTCGACCTTGGGTGGGGGGGGGGCTTTCCCCCCGCATTCATCCGACGGGCCCCCTGCGGGACGGATGCGTTGCTATCCTGGGAGTGGTGGCTGTGGGCCTCTCCTGTCCGGTACGGCTACTGGGCGCCTGGATGATTTTCGGCCCGTCGCTGGGGACGGGCCGGACATTGGCACGGTCCCCCACCCCAATTCCAATCATACCTAATGACAACCCCTGCACATATACACTGATATGCACGATCACACACACACACACACTAACACGCTAAGATATAACTGTTGTAAGCCCGGACATACTCTCTTGATGTGGTCGTTAACAATTACTATATAAACTGTATCTGAAAGTATGTTCTGTATACGCTAAATAATTTCAACTGTTTAATGTTATTAACCTGTTACTAACACACTAATGTCACCCTTAAGTTGCCTAGGTTCTGTCTTATCAGGTATGTTCTGTCTACTTTATATAATTTCAATTTAATGGTACTAACCCATGTATTATACTGTTGTCCACCTTGCTCTCCCTCTCTCTCACTCTCGATCTCCTTCTCTCTTCTTTTTTCTCCCTCTCTCTCTCGCTCTCTCTCTCTCTCTCACTCCCCCTCCCTTCCTCCTCCCCGCTCACTCCCCATCCCCTTGTCAGTCCACTCCCTGTCCCCCTGTCCGGTCCGGCTGCCCGCAACACATAATCATAAAACGAATAAATAAAAATACTGCAGTTATGAGTATCCCAGACTCGTCCTGCACATATCAAATCTGTCCGACACCAAAAGGCATGCAGTCAATCATATTACATGTCCTGGGTACTGACAGGACAGGTTAAAAAAAAAAGAATAGAGCATCATAATGGCCACACACACACATACATACGCACACACAAACTCACCCCTGTCTGTCTCCGTCCACCAGGACCCGAACCAGGATTCCTGTCACAGCAACAAGGATGGGGTAGTGATCGACACTCTCCAGACCTGAGACACACACACACACACAGGGGATTAATACTGATTGACTGATGTGTATGTGTATGTGTGTGTGCGTGTGCGTGCGTGCGTGTGTGTGTGTGTACCTGGCAGTCTTAAGTTGACCACACGGTCAAACAGGTTCTTCTCAGCTGTGACTCTGTTCAGAACTTGGTTTAACAGCTGAAACCAAACAAAACACATTTATTTTAATGATCATGACAACATGTCACTGTTGCTATGATTACAACACTAATGCATCCTCTAAAATGAGCCCTATTTTACTTAAAAAACTGAAAAGGTTGTGTTTTGTTGTCAGTGTGGGCGGAGCCGTGTGCCTTTACCTGAGCTAATCGTCGGAGGAGCAGCTCAGCTGAGGGGCGGGACCAGTCCAGGAAGATCTCAGGTACCAGAGTGACGGTCATCTCCAGAACGCGAAGCAGACTGACGGACAAGTCAAAGCAGGTCGCACACACCTGCAACAAAGTTTCACACACTGATGATGTCATCACCATGATGTCACACAACAAAACACAACCTTCCACTCAGATGTGATTTTCTTTGTGAAGATGAAATAGATTTTACCTTCAACTGTCGAGCGTTGACAAAGTTTCTCTCTGGACGCTCTGCAGCCTGCTGGATCTGACACAGCAAAGAATGTGACAAACACGTGACAAACACGAGACAAACACGTGACAAACACGTGACATACTCTTATTTGTACCCAAATGTTTAAATGCACTTATTGTAAGTCGCTTTGGATAAAAGTGTCTGCTAAATAACATGGAATGTAATAACATACACGTGACATACACGTAACAAACACGTGACAAAATGGGTGTGTGCTATCAGGGGCATTTTAACACCTTAACCGCGTCGCCTACGCTGCATAAAGACTGAAAAACATGCATGTGATACACGTTCATACAGACACGCGTGTTGCGAGTACGCCAAATGAAGGGTGACAAGTGTCATGCCACATGATCGACTCATAGTATTTAATATATTTTATAGTATTTAACTTAATATGGTTTATTATTTATTTTTATTAAAATAAAATTATTTATTTTAAATAATTATTTAATTAATTATTAATTAAATATTTTTAATTATTTTAATTATTTATTTATTTATTTACGGAATAATTTCAGCTACTTAAAAATAAAAATATCCTGACAGTTCTGATGGGGCTTGGGATTCATTTATAAGTTCTGCTTTCTTCTAAACAATCCCTTATGAACCTGAGACTGTAACAGCTGATCTGCAGAATCATTGTCAGGTCCTGATGATCCAGTGTACCTCGTGTGTAAATGCACACAGCCTCTTCCTCAGTTTGGCACCTGAGCAATGGTACAGTCCCCGATATACCTCAACATCCCGTTATAGGCGTGGACACGCTATAGGCGTTAACGTGTGTGTCACTATTGTACTAAAGCCAACACTTCAGACGCCTTAACATGTGCACGTCTGACTGAAATAGTCTAAACTGTCACATCGCTCATCGAAGCGAAGCAGCTGTTCAACTCAAAATTTGTCAAAAGTAATTATTTGTACATTGAGACGAGCGTGCGCACAGGTGTCTGCTGTGTTCACGAATGACCCCTCGCTGTTTGATTTCCACAAACACTACACAGTGTGTGTCTGTACGCTCATGTAGAATTGTACTTAACAGTCACGCATGGTCTTCATGTCATGTATTTGAGGCGTAGTTCACCGTCACGCACCGTCACGTAGGCGTATGTGCAACAACGTGCGTGCAGCCTACATGACGCCCGTCTGTCCATTGAAAGTGAATGAATTTAAACGTTAGAGGTTTGATGTCATCGCAGAGACGCTGTACACACGTTTTAATTATAGTGTGGTGGCATTAAATGCCCCCCATAGTGCGTGTGTGTGTGTGTGCGCGTACCTCTTGGATCATGCCTATAAACTCAGAAAAAGCCCAGTTGAGTTGGTTGAGGACGCTGTTGAGGAAAGACGCAGCCATGTCTTTGTCTGTGCTCAGCAGCTCCGCCATGTGTCTCTGCAGCAGGACTGACGGACACGGCTCTACACCAATCAGAGGACAGAAGACAGGTCAACACACAGCACAGACATGCCCATCAGTCGGTACAGGACAGTGGGACAGTCCAGACACATTAAAGGGACAATTCAGGTATCAAAGTACGGTTGACTGAGGTGTGAGCGCCCCCTGCTGGCAGGGACACAGGAGGAGTGTGTGTGTGTGTGATGGGAACAGGAGGGGGCGGGACTGCAGCAGGTGAAGGTGGGACATGTCCACGTCCCGTGACTTACTCTGAAAACTAGCATCGGACAGATCTCCTGAGAGGCATGCAAACAAGAGCAACCCACCGTCGCCATGCAGACGAGCGTGTGATGTCATTAAAGTACGTACTCTGAAGACTGGGCAGGTTCACGTCCTCAGGTTTGGTTTTCAGCAGGTGAGGAAGACGAGTGTATCTGTAACCAAAGCCACACCCCTAAAGAGAGACAGACAGACAGACAGACACACATACACACACAGACATTATCACGTGTATTTAGTGATGAAAATGTTGGTCCAGTTAAATCTTAGGTCTGTGTGTGTGTGTGTGTGTGTGTCTCACCCTCCACAGCCGGACCAGGATCCAGTTGGTCTGGGCCCAGGGTCTCTGTTCATAGGGAGCGAGCAGGTTCCTCATCATGGCCACGCGTCTGAAATCATACGTGTAAATAAAGTTGTTTCAGTATTACAGACTTTTATTTTGAAACCCGGTGGGCTGTGTTTTAGTACGGATGAACAGAACCAATGACTTTTATGTTGAAAACTGTGAGATGTGAGTCCACATTAGTCCATTTCCTGTGTAAACTCCTGGAGTCCTGCAGCGCCCCCTGTTGCCTGTTCACCACTCACAGACACAGATGTTATACTGCCCCCTGGTGAACGTTTACATGTCACAATAAACAGTGTAATTCATGTGTTCATCACATTTATGAGTGACTTTATGAAAACATAGTTTAATTCATGTGTTCATCACATTTATCAGTGACTTTATGAATACAGTATAATTCATGTGTTCATCACATTTATCAGTGACTTTATGAACAGTGTAATTCATGTGTTCATCACGTTTATAAGTGACTGTATGAACACATATTGTAATTCATGTGTTCATCACATTTATGAGGGACTTTACGAACACCTAGTTTAATTCATGTGTTCATCACATTTATGAGTTACTTTATGAACAGTAATTTATGGGTTAATCACATTTATCAGTGATGAACCCAACACACAGTTTAATTCATGTGTTCATTATGAACACAGTTCAATTCATGTGTTCATTATTCATTTTCAAATTTCAAATTTTTGGACCGCATGAGTATTTTGTTGCAGTACCACGAGTGGCCACTGGAAAAATTGTCTTCAAGGCAGAGGGGGCGGAGCTACATTCAGTTCTTACAAAACATCAATGGTCAAAATGAAAGTAAAGAAAGGTCAAAGGTCAGAGGAGAAAAGACAACACTCACTGCTCTTCTGGGATTCTCTCCACTGCCCTGAGGGATTGTGGATAACAGACGTAGCTGGCGAGGGCCTGCATCAGAGAGTCTTTGAAATCTGAGACAAGAGGAGGAGCCATAAATACACAAGAGGAGGAGCCATCAATACACAAGAGGAGCCATCAATACATCATCATCATTGAAAGTCCAAGTATATGTGTGTGTGTGTGTGTGTGTGTGTGTCACCTGTTCCTACGATGCGTGGATCTGCAAAGTGTTTGGCGAGGATGGCAGCGAGCCGTGTTAGAGTCTCTTCGTACCCTGAGGAGAAGAAGACGTGGATCAGTGTGACCAGTGTTGACCTGGCTGAATCATGGACCCCGACACTCACCTGGTAGCTCCTCCATGCTGTGGGCGGGGCTAAAGTAGTTCTTCAGAGCGCTGTAGGCGTTCATGGCCACGTTCAGGTAAAACTCAGGTGTGAAGGCGAACAGCGAGCCTGTGTTGTCGGCGTGTTCGATGGTTCTGATGCAAACACACAGGAGCCAGTACACGTCTAACATCTTCTCCTACATACACACACAGTCAGAATCAGAATCAGAATCAGAAGAGCTTTATTGCCAAGTACGATTTGCACATACAAGGAATTTGTTCTGGTGTCATTGGCGCATAACAAGCATACAAAATTTTCAAACGTGAACAGTAAATGTATATATACACAGTATATAAATGTTTTTAAAGGTGAACAAGTCAAGCCATTACTCAGCAGTCTCAGTGCAGTCTGTGTGGTCACATGACTCAGCAGACTGACCTTGGAGTAGATGGTGGCGTTGATCCAGGCGAGTCGTCTGCTCAGGTGATTTAACTTCTCTGAAAAAACCTTGTGACTCTTCTGCAGCTCGTCCAAGATGTCTGCCCTCTGAGGAAACAAGGTCAGAGGTCACACACAAGAATAAAACAGACAGTGTGTGTATTGAATGAATAAAATGTTGCTGAGTCAGCTGTTGTTTGGCTGATGCGGCTGATGTTTTGCTGTGTCAGCTGTTGTTTTGCTGAGTCAGCTGTTGTCTGTAAAAACTGTTTCATGTAAACAATGGTCAAAGGTGACGTGTCTCACTGGTGTGGGACATCGTGCGATCTTCTCGTCCGTGTCCTTCAGAGCCACCGCATACTCATGGACGTCGTCTGAAACCACCACCATCTGCACAGAGAGCAGACGTTAGCTTCACGTCGATGACATCACTGGAAGCCCCGCCCTCCTCCCGCCCAGCTCACCTTCCCCAGCTGCTGGTGAACACTCAGGTTGTACATCATCACGATCCCGTCCACTATCTCCAGTAGCGACTTGTCCGCCACCTGCTGGTTGGGTTCGTCCAGCGGTCGCCCCAGCAACAAGCCGTCGTTGCCGTGGCTACCTTCAACTGTGACACACAGTACATGTATGACGATGTGTATGTAGGTAAACATGGACATAGCTAACATGTGTTAGCAGCTCAGTGTCAGTACTAGGGATGTAACGATTACCGGTATGATGATAAACCGCAGTAAAATTCCAGACGGTTAGTACTACCGTTTCAAATTTTAATTATCGTTAAAACCGTGATTGATTGCAACTGTTTACCGAAAAACTCATAGTGATACTGCTCATTTCCTGGAGAAGCAGCAGCACCTGATAGGCACTAAAAGATTTCAGTGTGTGTGTTCAGTCCTTTTTAACATTTTGAACACATCTAACAATACCGTGATAATATTGATAACCGTGGCAATTTTGGTCACAATAACCGTGATATGAAATTTTCATATCGTTACATCTCTAGTCAGTACTACATACAACTACACTTGATAAGTCCCAGGCTCCGCCCCCTCAGAAGCAGTATTACTCACTGTCCTCCTCTGTCCTCTGCTCCACCGCCAGGGTCCGGACCTTCACCTTCTCCGGTTGGCTCAGTGGTCTTCTGGGCGTCATCAGACTGACCGCGGCTGTGCTCAGGAACCGGTTGGCTCGACCCAGAGTGGGAGAACTCAACCAGCTGGGCCTTGCTAGAGCTCCGCCCATCGCTGCTGCACCAACCGGCCTCTGAGGTAAAGAAAACAGAGAGTGTGAGGTTTACAACCTGTGACACAACAGCTGTGTGTCAATGTCTCCATGTCCTACCTGAGCTGCTCCGCTCTCCTCGTCCTCGTCCAGGTCGTCCATGGACGTGGTCTGAATCTCTGCAGGGTCAATGAGGATGTTGGCTTTACTCGCCAGGTCGTCTGCGTCAGAGAGATCACTGTATCACTGTGTGTGTCTGTGTGTCACTGTGTGTGTCTGTGTGTGTCACTGTGTGTGTCTGTGTGCCACTGTGTGTGTCTGTGTGTCACTGTGTGTGTCACTGTGTGTGTGTCTGTGCGTGTGTCTCTGTATCACTGTGTGTGTCTGTGTGCCACTGTGTGTGTCACTGTGTGTCACTATATGTCTGTGTGTCACTGTGTGTCACTGTTGGCACATTTCCACCGGCTCACCTCGCCTCAGCACGGCACGATTAGGTTGCATCTCCACTACAAAAAGGTATCCACTTAACGTGGGCGGAGTCATCACTGCACGGCTGAGTGAAACTGCAGTGACTTTGTTTTATATGCGACATTCACACACACACACACACATAAGTGACTTTACACCAGACTTCTGTAGTTGTTGGAGATTAACCCAAGTAGTTTTAAGTGATCTACAGTTCGGCTTGATTTATGAGTGGGACGTCTCTTCCTGTGATGGCAGTCTGACCAATCATCGCATATTACCTACTTAGCACACTTGGAACCTCGGCAGAGCAGGTACTAAAAATAGGACCTGGTACCAGGTACTATGCTTGTGGAAACGCTACTTAAACTGTGGCGAGGCGAGGCGCGTAGAGCTGGTGGAAATGCGCCATGTGTGTCAGACTCTGCTGGAGGGAGCAGTAAAAATGAATGGGAAAGGTATGTGTTACACTGTGTGTGAGTGTGTGTTCAGACCCTTGAGTGTCTTCTTCAGGTGAGACAGGAGTCCTCCCAGTCTCTGGAGATCAAAGTAATCCACCTTCCCATTGTAGAAGAGCTGAGGAGGAACGTAGGCTTCTGTGACACGCGCACACAAACACATACACGCAGACACACACACACACACACACACACACAGGATTACATGGTGTCTGCTCTGTCCAGATACAGTATTTATGTACAAATGAACGATCATGTGACTCTGTTGTACCTTCACTCCTGACACTGCTCACACTTTTCCTGTGAGTGTCGTTCCAGCAGCTTCTGACCGCCGTGATGAGACGGTGAAGAAAACACACCATGTACTCAGGAGGACACAGAGCTGTGGGGTGCTGCACACACACACACACACACACACACACACACACAGTTACACACACTGTGTGTGTGTGTGTGTGTGTGTTTTTTGGTCTTTGGGAGTGCAGGGAGAACTCCTTAAGACCTTCTATGACTCAGTAGTGGCATCAGCCATTTTTTATGGAGTGGTCTGCTGGGGCAGTAGTATCACAGCTGCAGACAGGAAGAGGCGGGACAGACTGATGTCCCTGGATGTCCCCTTGACCCAGTGGAGGTGGTGGGAGAGAGAATGGCTACCAAGCTCTTCATCATTCTGATGGACAATCTGTTCACCATCACAGCACTGGGCAGCTCATTCAGTAGCAGACTGAAACAGGAGCGTTCCTCCCTACAGCTGTTAGACTGTACAACAAACACTGCTCACAGTAGACCACACATGTCCAGACTCCTCATTCATTCATTCTACATGCAATATACTGTAAATGTTCACAAGTGCAATATACCTATACATATTTATGCAGTAAATATCAAGTCCATACTGTGTATATTCTGCTGTCTATAATGTACATTCAACATTCTATTTTTAACTAATTGTTTAAAATCTTAGCGTTAATATCTTCTTATATTGTAATGCATGTTTATTATTTATTATCTTTATCTTAACTGTCTTGCTGCTGTAAATTTCCCCTCTGCGGGACAAATAAAGGACGATCTTATCTTATCTTATCTTACTGTGTGATGGTGTGTGTTACTGTGTGTGTGTGTGTGTGTGTGTGTGTCTTACTCCTCTATTACTGGCGTTTTCTTGCAGAAACTTCCTGAACTTGTTGAGAAAAATGTATCGAGAAGCTTCTCCCTGTAACAGAGAAGGATGACAAGATCACATGATCTGGCTGTTTCCTCACACACACACACACAAACACATGAATGTGTGGTCAGTGAACAAACCGTGGATTTGTCTTTGTTGTTGAGCAGCAGCCTAAGGATTTGAACCTGCAACTCCTCCACCACTGAAAGAGAAGACACATTAGAGACAGTAGACAGAGTAGAGACAGAGTAGAGACAGAATAGAGACAGTAGAAACAGTAGAGACAGAGTAGAGACAGCAGAGACGGAGTAGAGACAGTGGAGACAGTAGAGTCAGAGTAGAGACGGAGTAGAGACAGTGGAGACAGTAGAGTCAGAGTAGAGACAGCAGAGACGGAGTAGAGACAGTGGAGACAGAGTAGAGACAGCAGAGACGGAGTAGAGACAGTAGAGACAGTAACCTTCGATCCTCTTCTTCAGACGTTGACAGCCACGCTCGTACGCTCGACGTCTCACTCGCTCGTCTGCACTCTCGTCTTCAGGTTCTCGCTCGGCCTTTCCCTGAGAGAGAGAGATTAACCATGAGGGAAAAAAAACATGCCAATGATGGACATGTCAATCACCATGGCAGTCACATGACCTCTTTGTCAAAGTGCGTTGGCCACCAGGTGGTGGGGATGAGCTCCTCAAGCCCCGCCTCCTTCACCCTCAGAGGAGTCTTGATGTAAAAGAAGACGACAGAGCGAAGAACGTCGAATGTGGGCGTGGTTAAGAGACAATTTCCATCACAGAAACGGAGCGGGGTCAGGAGGACAGAACAGGAGTGAGTCTCTCTAAAGTAAACAGTCACTACTTCATGTCTCCTGAAGGTGGCGCTGCTCAAATGAATGAGGTAAAGTTGTGCAGAAGTGACCTGGACAATCTGCGTTCATGACCTTTCATCTTTCTCTACGTTGTATAGGGATATCAGTATCGTGGACCATGTATCGTGATGTTATCGGTATCGTTGAGCATGTATCATGATGTTATCTGTATCGTGGACCATGTATCATGATGTTATCTGTATCATGGACCATGTATCGTGATGTTATCATCTATCATGATGTTATCGTGTATCATGGTGTATCGTCCATGTATCATGATGTTATCTGTATCGTGGACCATGTATCATGTTATATCAGCATGTATCATGATGTTATCTGTATCGGGACCATGTATCATGATGTTATCGTATACCATATGTTATCGGGAGCATGTATCATGTTATCAGTATACCATGTATCGTGATGTTATCTGTATCGTGACCATGTATCATGATGTTATATGTATCATGTATCGTGAGCATGTATCATGATGTTATCTGTATCGGACCATGTATCATGATGTTATCGGTATCGATCATGTATCATGTTATCTGTATCATGGACCATGTATCATGATCAGTATATGATATCACTGTCATGATGTTATCAGTATCGTGTATCGATGGACATGTATCATGATGTTATCGTGTTATTGCATGTATCATGATGTTATCTGTATCATGGACCATGTATCATGATGTTATCGGTATCGTTGAGCATGTATCATGATGTTATCGGTATCATGGACCATGTATCGCAGTCACGTCAAAGTCAAATACACCTGGGGCCAAAATACAAAAAAATGGTAGTGGTTCAATGTTTATTAAAACTCGCAATTATTGCACATATTGAACCAATACCAATAACACAGCCTATATTGCACTTAACATTAATCATTAAATTAAATTAAGCAAAACGTAAATAAAATCAGTTGCAATATTTTCTCAAGGCTCTTTCAGTAACAAATTGAAAACGTTTTTTCTTCTTCTTTTTTTTAACAGGTATACAGCAAAATGTAATTTTCCTTCAAAGCTCAATGGCAAGATAAATGCAAAAATGAAACAGCATGCATGAAAAACAAATCAGTGTGCTGCTCTGATCCTCACCCATGTCTGTATATAATAAAATTAGAAAAGTTAGTGCAAACTTGAATTCCCTTCAAAGAAATATCAAGTGCTTTCTGCTCACAGTCTGAGGCTGAGCTCGATACTTGGTGTCTCATCTTGAGTACAAGTTCATTAATGTTTGGCGTCAGGCTCTGAGCTGAGGAAATACTCAGGATTGAGTTCTGGTGTTCATCAGTAAGACAACTCCTATGTGATGTTTTGTTTAGTTTCATCAACGAAAACAGTTGTTCACACAGGTATGTGCTGCCAAACATAGACTTGGGTGCACAGCTCAGGCATTGTGTCAGGGATGAAACGCGCAAACTTCAGGGTGTCATTACACTGAAGCTCAATCAGCTCCATTTGGAGATTTACTGGTGCACTTTCGACGTCAACTGCAAGCGTATTGCTGAGCAGTTGAAGCCTGCTTTTTTGGGCTTCAAAGTCGGAAAATCTCCGGCTGAAGTCGGCAGCAAGTATGCCGAGTTTGACGGCAATGTTTAGTCCTCCACTGTGACTGTGACTGAGAAGTCGCCGGATCGCGCTCACTTGCGGGCACTCGGTACGCGCCAATGCACTCGCAGTGCATCTTGGGATTTATAGTATTATGGTGCTGCGGGCACATAATACTGCGGGCCGGTTTAATATTAATTAAATATCATACCGCGGGTCAGAGATAACAGAGTCAAGGCCCTGACTCTGACATATGTGATGTATCATAATGTTATCGGTATCGTTGAGCATGTATCATGACGTTATCGGTATCATGGACCATGTATTGTGATGTTATCGGTATCGTTGAGCATGTATCGTGATGTTATCGGTAACGTTAACCATGTATTGTGATGTTATCGTGTCGTTGACCATGTATTGTGATGTTTTCGGTATCGTTGACCATGTATTTTGACGTTATCGGTATCGTTGACCATGTATTGTTATGTTATCGGTATCGTTGACCATGTATCGTTATGTTATCGGTATTGTAAACCATGTATCATGATGTTATCGGTATCGTTAACCATGTATTGTGATGTTATCGGTATCCTGGACCAAGTAGAAGGATATAAGACGTTGTTGAGCAGGTACTTTCTGGATTTCTCATGATGCAGAATCGCTGTGGTCAGACGCAGATAGTGGATCTGGAACACACACACACACAGTTCAATAATCATCAATAGTCAGTGAGTCACATGGTCTTGAGCTGGAACTGACCTGAAAACCAAGGTCAGGAATGATCGGAGAGAAACGATAGGCTCTGAGTAATGACATCATCAACTGTTTCAGACACTCGCTCACCTCGTAGTCCTGAGAGAGAGAGAGAGAAAGAGAGAGATGTATGACTGTGTGTGTGTGTGTGCGCGTGTGTGTAACTGTCTGTGTGTGTGAGACTGTGTGTGTGTGTGTGACTGTGTGACCTCCATCAGCAGCCAAAATAAATCCAGGAGTTGTTGAATCAGTGGATGTTCGTCCACTGATCCTCCTCCTTCCAGAATTCCCAACAGGAAGTTCATCAGGACGTCCTCCACCAGGTACACCTTACACTGGAGACACAAGACACAGAGACCCTTAACACTGGAGACACAAAAACAAAAACATGGACAGTGTCTAAAAACCTTTAAACTAAAGTTAAGGTGTTTCACCATGAGTGGAGCAAAGTGGTTGAAGATGTGAGCGAGTGTGAGGAGGACAGTGGCGTCTCCATGAAGTCTCCACACCGCAGGGTCTTTGTGCAGCAGCTGGTCGTCCTGCAGCAGGGACACAGAGACAACGGGCTCAGAAACACAGACGAGGACGAGGACAAAGTTTCCACTGCTGTCCTCACCTGCAGGTCGATGGCAGTGGACAGGACATTCTTGATGAAGCCCAGCAGCTTGTGGGCTTTGGTCAGGTCAGCAGTGGGCGGGTCCTGCAGCGGCAGGTAACCGTCCACAGGATACGTGAACACTCAAGTTAAAGAAAATCATCACATTCATATCATCATGGAGACCAGGGTACAAAGTGTAACATACAAGGTGTAACATATATAAAGTGTAATATATAAGGTGTAACATAAAAAGTGTAAGATATAAGGTTTAACATATATAAAATGTAACCTATATAAAGTGTAACATATAAGGTGTAACATATATAAAGTGTAACATAAAAAGTGTAAGATACAAGGTGTAACATATATAAAGTGTAACATATAAGGTGTAACATATATAAAGTGTAACCTATATAAAGTGTAACATATATAAAGTGTAACCTATATAAAGCGTAACATTAAACATTTCTCTGTTTTTAAACAGTGTTTCTCTGGTGTGACAGGAAACAGGATATCTGAGTGGGCGGCTCCCAAAGTTAAACGCCACCGACTCTTTAAAGGACAAACTGATGGCAGGAAAGTAGGCGACGCCAGGACCCGTCTTAATGTTGGTGAAGGCCGTCCCCAGAGACTGTCCATTCCTAAAGACAAGCAGTTTGCTTAGCATCGTCAGCTGATATCACATAAACAGAGTGAGTGTGTGTGTGAGACTGTTTACTTACAAACAGAATGTGATGCTTCCCTCGTCCAGATCAATAAGACAACTGACGATGTCGCCCGCCGCCCATGACTGAGGAGGAACAAGGACTTCTCAAAAAAGTGACCTTTGACCCAGATGTTTTAGCTAATTTACCGACCTATATCAAATCTTCCCTTCGTTTCTAAAATCTTAGAAAAGGCAGTTGCTAATCAATGATGTGAATATTTGCGCATTAATGGCCTGTTTTCAGTCAGGTTTTAGATGACATCACAGCACAGAAACAGCACTAGTTAAAGTTAGTAACTCAGATAATGGTCGAGTCTCTTTCTTGTCCTGTTAGATCTTAGTGCTTTTTTCTCTCCACTGCCCCCTAGTGTTTGCTCATTCTGTGAACTGTTGTGTTTCTCTGCTCTCTGTGATATTGTGTGTGTACAGAACTGAGATCATGTATGTTATGATTTGGCACTATACAAATAAAGTGTGTGTGTGTGTGTGTGTGTGAACCACATGTCTCACCTTTCCATAGTTTGTGGTGGTGACGTTCCACTTCCTCACCCTGTTTCCATCGTATGCGTAAGAATCAGGTGTGTCACCAACACCTTCCTACAGAGACACACAGACATCATGTGTGTGTGTGTGTGCGTGGTGCGTGTGTGCGTGTGTGTACCTCCTGGTTAAAGCGACAGCTCAGAGTACACCAACCGATCTGCATCAGACCCTGTGATGAGATCAGAACTTCGTAGATCCACTTCCCTGTTAAGACAAACCACAGTTACTGGCCACACCCCCACCCAGAAATCACACACTGAATGAACATGTCACGATGTTACAGTCAAGTTGACCTTGACGATGCTGTGATGCTGTGATGTTTGCTGTGATGCTATGATGTATGTGGGGGTGGAGTGGCTCAGTGGTTAAGACCAGTACCCTGTGTGCAAAAGATTTCATGGTCGCAAGTTCAACTCCACCCCTGGCAGGTTGTACTTAATTCCCTTGTAAGTCGATTTGGATAAAAGCGTCTGCTAAATGACATGTAATGCTATGTTTGCTGTCATATCAGACTGTAGAAAAAAATGGATTTCATGCAAAATAATCGTAATATTATTTAGTTGACCTCTGACCTTTTAAATAAGGTCTAGTCTTACAAACATACTGTTACATGTGTAGCTCTTATGTGCCACCCTCCCTCTGTCAGTCATCACAAATCACTGTGTCTCCACTAGTGATGAACAATAAGAAAAATTTCTATTGATAGCGATAACCGATAATTTCCTGCTTCTCATGGCTGATACCGAGAAATTCATATTTAATATAATCTGAACATATGACGATGCAGTGATGAAAAACTGATGTTTTAGTAGCTCTGGTCTATAACAGCAAACAAGTGTTGACATCACACAAAAATATGTGGTCATTTGCTGTAAATAACAATAAGAGTAAAGTATTTGTGGAGTTAAGTCAAATATTTTTTAAATATAAAATGGAATGACATGTCAACCTAAATTACAAAACATCAAATAAATAAATCAAAGTGCATCCTCAAAAATAGTGAATCATCAACTAAAGATTTACACAGAATTATTTAAGCTTCCGAGATTTTTCGGAAATCTTATAGTTCAAGAAAACTTGAAATGATTTCCACTACTCAACATTTCTTTAAACTTGTAACTTGATACAGTTGTTGTGTATCTGCTCCTGGTCTCTCTCTCTCTTCTGTCTGTACCTCATCTCCCTCTTGACCTTTCTCTCCCCCCTTTCTGTCCCCCACCTCTCCTCTGTCCCCCATTTTCCTTTCACCCCAACCGGTCGAGGCAGATGACCACACATCTCTGAGCCTGGTTCTGTCAGAGATTTCTTCTTCTGTTAAGAGGGAGTTTTT
Organism: Solea senegalensis; assembly: GCF_019176455.1. Classification (NCBI taxonomy): domain Eukaryota; kingdom Metazoa; phylum Chordata; class Actinopteri; order Pleuronectiformes; family Soleidae; genus Solea; species Solea senegalensis. The sequence continues at coordinate 1,074,813 of NC_058024.1, forward strand.
TCTCTCCACTGATGCCTAGTGTTTGCTCATTGTGTGAACTGTTGTGTTTCTCTGCTCTCCTTGTTGTTGTCTATGTACAGTGCCTTGAGATAATGTATGTTATGATTTGGTGCTATACAAATAACATTTAATTGAATTGAAACAACGACAACCCGTGTTTTAGCCTTAGCACCACTAACAGTTACCGCGGCTGCGCCATATTCTTTCAGTACCGCTTCACTGCGATGACAACTTTTCAGGTGAGCTGTAAGATTTGATGTGTTAAAATTTTTGGTCTTCTTTCCTCCTCTTGTAATCCTCACTGAACTGTTATTATCTTCTGACAGAGGAAAACCACAGAGGTCAGAGTGAGGTCAGAGTGAGGTCAGAGTGAGGTCAGAGTGAGGTCATGGTGAGGCTAGAGTGAGGCCAGAGTGAGGTCATGGTGAGGGTCAGAGTGAGGCCACAGTGAGGTGGTGAGGTCAGGTGAGGGTCATGGTGAGGGTCATGGTGAGGTCATGGTGAGGTCATGGTGAGGGTCAGAGTGAGGGCCAGAGTGAGGAGGGTCAGAGTGAGGCAAGAATGAGGCCACAGTGAGGGTCATGGTGAGGTCAGAGTGAGGCCAGAGTGAGGTCATGGTGAGGTCAGAGTGAGGCCAGGTGAGGCCAGAGTGAGAGTGAGGCAGAATGAGGCCACAGTGAGGTCATGGTGGGTCAGAGTGAGGCCAGAGTGAGGTCATGGTGAGGTCATGGTGAGGTCATGGTGAGGTCATGGTGAGGTCAGGGTGAGGGTCAGAGTGAGGCCAGAGTGAGGTCAGAGTGAGGTCAGAGTGAGGGCCAGAGTGAGGCCAGAGTGTGAGAGGTCAGGGAGGGCCACAGTGAGGCCAGAGTGTGGTCAGAGTGAGGCCAGAGTGAGGTCATGGTGAGGTCATGGTGATGGTGAGGTCATGAGTGAGGTCAGAGTGAGGAGGCCAGAGTGAGGGCCAGAGTGAGGTCAGAGTGAGGTCAGAGTGAAGCCACAGTGAGGCCAGGTGTGGTCAGAGTGAGGCCACAGTGAGGGTCATGGTGAGGGTCAGAGTGAGGCCAGAGTGAGGTCAGAGTGAGGCCAGAGTAGAGGTCAGAGTGAGGGTCACAGAGTGAGGTCAGAGTGAGGTGAGTCAGAGTGAGGCCACAGAGTGAGGTCAGAGTGAGGCCACAGTGAGGCCAGAGTGTGGTCAGAGTGAGGCCACAGTGAGGTCAGAGTGAGGTCAGAGTTGTTACCTGTATAAACACATGTTGTGGCTCTGATGGAGCTGAAGTTACTGTGTCCAATCACCTGAAAGTAGAAACAACAGAATTCCACACAGAAATAGACAGAGATTGTCCCACTCACTCTCTCTCAAACACACACTCTCCCACACACGCACACTCTCTCCCACACCAATCCTCACAGAGAAAATCAGTGATTTTCAGGAGTTGTTGATCCACTGCTGCCTCTCACACACACACACTGCTGCCTCCATCACTAAGTTCTCAAGTCTTACTTCAGTGTTTGAAATCCAACGTTCAGATTGACCTCAGTGACTCAAAGTAACCACACGAGGCAGCAGAGGACCAGCAGCTAAAATCACTGATTTTCTCTATGAGCTTTGGTGTGGGAGAGTGAGTGTGTGTGTGTGGGAGAGTGAGTGGTTTACAGACGTCTGTGTAACAGTGGGGTAAAGACGTGATCATGTGACATAGATGTTGTAGACTTATTATTTGTGTGTGAGTGTGTGTGAGTCTCACCCCCAGCAGGTCGTCGTCTACAAACAGAAGTCCTTCAAAGCCGCTGGTGTGATCCAGGACGACAGGCTGAGGACCAAGACGACCTTCTACTGCCTGATCTGCAGAGTCATAGGTGAGCACAGGTGTGTGTGTGTGTGTGAGAGTGTGTGTGTGTGTGTGTGTGTTTCTTATAAGAGCACAGCACTGACCTCTGCTCTCCTCAGATGATTCTCCTTCACTCAACAGTTTGTCCAGGTGAGACGTAAGATCCTGGAAACCAAGAGACTTCCTGTTGAGACAAAGACCAAGACACAGAGAGGCAGACACAGAGAGACAGAGAAAGACAGAGAGACAGACACAATGAGACAGACAGAAATGTTTTTTACTGAAATGATTTCCACTTTCTACTCAACATTTCTTTAAACTTGTAACTTGATACAGTTGTTGTGTATCTGCTCCTGGTCTCTCTCTCTCTTCTGTCTGTACCTCATCTCCCTCTTGTCCTTTCTCTCCCCCTTTCTGTCCCCCACCTCTCCTCTGTCCCCAATTTTCCTTTCACCCCAACCAGTCGAGGCAGATGACTGCTCATCTCTGAGCCTGGTTCTGTCAGAGATTTCTTCCTGTTAGGAGGGAGTTTTTTCTCTCCACTGATGCCTAGTGTTTGCTCATTGTGTGAACTGTTGTGTTTCTCTGCTCTCCTTGATGTTGTCTATGTACAGTGCCTTGAGATAAGATAAGATGTCATTTTGCCAGGTGATGAAAGTTTTCCGCTGGATTTCAGTTCATTCTCATCAGACCAGTCTTGATGTTTCTGCTTTTGTGACCAAGAATGGCTTTGCAGGAATTCATGATGCAGAGAACATGTCCCATGTTGATGTTGTTGTAGGTGATATCTCACAGTTGCTCAGTGTTTAGCCTTGGACAGGTCTGTCTCTTCTGCTGCCTTCTTTTGTGCATCATGATAGACATGGTGGAGCGGAGGAGGCGTGGTCAGTCCAGGTTCATCAGGCAGACAGACATGGTGGAGCGGAGGAGGCGTGGTCAGTCCAGGTTCATCAGCACTAATCATTGCTCTTATGTTGAGCACATCACGGCGGTCTTGGGAGCGCACAATGACATCATCAATGGGAGAACAGGGATGCATCCAAGATGTCTTGAACTTGGTCTTCTGACAGAAGTCCAGGTCACATTCAGAGCACTTTGGAGTTGGTGTTTCCGACCCCTTCTTTCCCCAGCGTGCCTCTCCATAGATTGTAGTTTTGTCCTACTCTGGTGTTAAAGTCTCCAAGAAGGATTAGCTTATCCTCCCTGAGGACTTTGGATAGAATTTTGTCAAGGTCAGCATAGAAGGTTTCCTTGATGTCTTCCTGTGCCTCAACTGTTGGGGCGTAAGCACTAATAACAGCATCAGCCGTAGTAGAAGTTCATGACGTTTGTTGATGAGGCTGTTCTTCATAGCAAAATCCACACCATGGATTTGTGGTTCATCCTGTCCAGTACAGCCTCCTTTTTTTCCTTCCTTTCCTTTTTCCTCCTTTTCCTTTTTCTCTTTCAGAGAGAGCTGCGATGTCAACTCAGAAACCTTTTTAGTTCCCTGGAGATGCTGTTCGTCTTTCAGGTCGTTCACTGGTTCGGTCTGTGAAGGTCTGCACATTCAGGCTATGTTTAGGGTACCTTTTCTAACCCTCTCCCCTTCTGGGGTGAGCAGAGTGGATCCTTAATAGAACTGCTCAGTCATGGGTGCAGCTACCGAAAAGCTCATCCAAGGGCTTAACGCTCATCAAACCCCCACCGCCTGTGTGCCGGATTGTGGCTAGGGGCTTCCAGACTTCACGATCCTGCCCCCGTCACCTCTCCCTGATCGCCACAGGGCCTTGTATCCAGGGTGTGACTGGGGTGGGTTCCCTTCCGAGAGGATGCCTGTGCATGGCATCTTTTAGCGTGGGGAGGCTGACACGCCTGCAGCCACCACACGGTCCTTGGCAGAGAGGGCTCTGGATCCAATGGCATGGAATCCAAGATGATTGGAGATCGCCCTCTGTTGCAGCCTTCCTCCGCCTTCTCAGCCGTTGTGGTGCTTCTCACTGCTGCCATCCTCCACCTGGTCCACTGTTGAGGTCTACACTGTTTACCCATAGCAGAGGTTGATGGGCAGCAGGGCATCCCGTACAATTTAGCCTGGTACCACGGGGCGCCCGTTACCGTGTGTGGCTACAAGGAGGCGTGTACGAGTTCTTGGCAGTGGAGAGGTTATGTACCGGCAGAGGAGGCTCATGCACTTAGCTCCTCCTTTCACCTACTGTAACAGCAGCCGGCAGCCGTAGCTGAAAGTGGAAAGTAGCCAGCAGAAGCAGCATGTAGCATGCACCAACTACAGGCACTGCAACCATTACCTTCTACAACACAACCACACTGTCTGTGTGTTTCTCTGTGTGTGGCTTTGTGTGTGGCTCTGTGTGTGTGTGCGTTTATTACTAATGTGGGGACCTAAAACTGTTTACACAGTCACATTATGGGGACTTGTCTTCCTTGTGGGGACAAAAATCAAGGCTTTTGTTAGCAGCCCTGTACAGCATCTGTACTGTACGGTAGTTTATTAAGTCATATAATTTGAGTATTTTTGATTTGATAAATAATTGATTTGTACGTTCCCTGTAATTGGCATAATGTAGAATTCTCAAGGCTCTTTTTTGGAGTATAAACAGGGGATAAGCAGTGGCTTTATAAGTGTGTCCCCAAACCTCTGTACAGTATTGCAGGTGTGGAGAGACTAGTGCGCAATACAACAAATATAGTGCCTTCTGATTTAGTAGTTTTTGTGCCTTCAAAAGTATGGAAACACACCTGGCCAGCTTACCCTTTAAGTGTCTTGTGTGTGGCTTCCAACTTAACATGTCATCAGTAATCACTCCCAGCACTTTGTTCTCACTAACCCTTTCAATATCCACTCCATTATCTTGTATGTTAATAGTTTTCTTACAGCCTTTTTTCCCATATAGCATATATTTAGTTTTCTCTAAATTTAGTGATAGTTTATTTATATTAAACCACAAATGAAGCTTGGCCATTTCATTATTGACTGTTTCCACTAATTGGTTCAAGTCATCTCCAGAACAAAAAATATTAGTGTCATCTGCGAATAGTATTAATTTCAGAATATAGGATACTTTGCATATGTCATTAATGTATAGTATAAACAGTTTTGGACCCAGTACTGACGCCTGTGGGACCCCACAAACTATGTCCAAGCAAGTTGATGTGTGTTATCACCCATCTTAACGTATTATTAACGAGATCTGTTGTGAAGATAGCTCTTGACCCATTCCAGTGCTATGCCTCTAATACCGTATCTCTCCAGTTTAGCTATCAAGATATCATGGTTGATGGTGTCAAATGCTTTTTTAGATCTATGAAAATTCCTATTGAATGTAATTTCTGGTCAACAACATCAGTAATGATTTCCACAGACTCAATTAAAGCTAGCGCAGTCGAGTGGTTTCTTCTGAATCCATATTGGCTATTGTATAGCAGATTGTGTTTGTTAATGAAGTTGTCTAGCCTATCGTTAAATAGTTTCTCCCAAATTTTTGACAGTTGTGGTAGTATTGAGGACAGTGTCTTTTATACAGCGTTTTAAATATTTGCAAAAAGAAATTGTAAGCGCTATTTACATCTGTTTCTTTGTAGACCTCGTTCCAGTCTTGCCTCAGTAGTTCATTTCTCAGTGTAAGCATCCCCTTTTCAGTCCTGAACCTTCTATATGTGTTTTTGTTCGGTGTCTGTGTCACAGTGTGCTTCCAGCCTTGATAGCAAAGATTGGCAGGTGGTCACTTATGTCATTTATCAGTAGTCCTCTAGTTATGCCTGTCCCTATAATATTTGTTAAAATATAATCGATTAGGGTAGCACTATGTGTTGTGAACCTGCTCGGTCGTGTAATGAATAATATTAGTGAAGTCATCAATCAATCAGTATTTTGTTTTGGCTTGAGGAAGTCAATATTCACATGACCACAGATAAAAACCCTCTTTTGGCTAGTCCCCGAGAATATTCTTCCCACACATTCATTGAAATCTTCTATTTCTTGAGTCTATAGCACTATATTTCTGCCTTTCGTCACACAGATTTCAATTGTCACACATTCCATTAAGTTTTAGACATATTTTGTACAATCTCATACTCGATGTTATTGTCAATGAACAGGGTTAACATAGACAAGTTTATATCCATCAAGGCAAATATCTGTGCCTTTGTCTTCATTAATCCATGTTTCCGACACTGCAATGATGTTGAAAGTATTTTTGAAGTGTTGTAGGTATTCCCTAATGTGGTCGAAGTTGGTGTATAGGCTCCTGCTACTGAAGTGAATTAAAGACAGTTTCCCATCCATCTCAATGCACTCGTTGAATTGATCTTCAGTGTAGTACTGGCATTTCTCAGTCATGTTAAAGTAGAGGTGATTATCTGGGTCAATTCTTTCATTTGGGTCTGTTAAGGTGTGGTTCACATGTTGATTTGCAGTTAGCTCGTGTTCTAGACTCTTTTCTCCGGGGTAATAGGTGACATACTTCCACATTGCTGAAATCCACATTGAGGTCCGGTTGTCCGCTGCCGCAGCCGCCCTTGCATAGGTCTGATGCTTAATCTTGAGGCCAGTCACAATCACCTCATTGAGTCTTCCCAGCTGTTCCATCTCCTCCACTCTGTTCCCCAGCTCCCGTAGCAGCTTGTCTTTTTTTGCATTCTCTTCCTGGAGCTGTTTGACTTCAACTATCACTCCCTCCATCTTCTTCCTGATTTCGGTCATGCTTTACTTTAGCTCCTCTCTCCTTTTCTCCTTTTTCTCCACTTTCCCTGTGGTGCAAGTTGTGGTGCAAGTTATTTCAAACTTATCTCAAGGCCAATAGCCTTCCTCACGGAGCTGCTGCTGTTGTGTCCGTCCTCCAGGTTAGTGTCAGGATTAGGATTAGGCCAGTAGTAATTGTGGTTAAGGTTAGAGTAAATCTCCAGGAAATGAATGTGAGTCAATGCAATGTCCCCTCAAGTCATGAATGTCCAACACGTGTGGCTCTGTGTGTGTGTCTGTGTGTCTATGTATAGAGCTGCTGAGTGTAACATGAATCTGTGGCTTAAGTGAAATACTACACACGCACATACACAGATGTGTGTGTGTGTGTGTGTGTGTGTGTGTGTGTGTTACCTGAGCAATGCCACTGTAGGTCCCTGATTGGTCGTGGGAAAGACATGATACAGGAAGTCACTGAGCAGTTTGTCATTCAGTAAACCTGAGAGACACACAGAGACATTAAAGGGACATTCCAAAGACAAATGAGCGTGCGTGTGTCTCTGTGTGTGTGTGTGTGTGTCTCACCTGTACATGTAGCTGTGTGTGTGTCTGAGGAGAGTCTGCAGTTTCTTCTGCTCAAAGTTGTTCCTCCACCTTTAGAGGACATTCTGTTCACTGCTGAGAAACAGAGACACAGGATTGTCCAACTGTCCAACTGTCACAGTACATGCTGTGTGTGTGTGCTCGGTGTTAGCCGTTAGCTAACAGTAGCGTTAGCAGCGGCTGCTCATTAGCATGTTAGCTCGTACCAGTGTGTGTTCAGGTGTAGCGTCCACGCTGTGTCTCTGAGTGTGGACACAGACACCGACAGAGACACGACAGAACCGACGACGCACGGACGACTCAGCGATTCACCACAACAACGTCTGTCACTGTACGGAGCGACCGGAGGGACAAAAAACATCTGAGCAAAAAACGCGAAGCGGAAATGACGCTGACGTTTACGACATGACACGAGGTTTTATGAAAATATAGTCTCTCACTTCTGTGTATGAGGTTTGTTTGTTTGTGATCAATAAAGTTTGGTTTGAAGGTCACGTTTACTTTTATGTTATTTTAAAGTTACTTTGTTATAAAGTTATATTATAAAGTAATTATATTATAAAGTTGTATTATAAAGTTATTATATTATAAAGTTAAGTTATAAAGTAATTATTGTATAAAATGATTATTCGGTCTTGATTCGCCGCAACTTGGTCTTGACTCACAGATGATGCCACAGTGTTGTCATTATGCATCAGTAAACCAAACAAAGAACACCAGTCCTCATTAGTTTTATTAATAATTTAATATTTATTGGTAAAAATCACCTACATGAATGTCGTTAATTAAAGTCGCAGTTTGAAAGTTCCTTAATGTTCAGAGAACAATAACTGCGTAAAACACACATAGTTTTAAACTCAAAACATGCGTGGTTTTAAACTCAAAACATCATGATCAGAGTGGGACAATAATGAAGAAACCATCTGTAACAGATTCACAACAACAACAAAAATCAATAAGTTGATTTAAAGGATCAAAATAAAAGACCACGTTCAGTCCACATCAGAAGGGGCGGGGTTTACTCTGCTGATGATGCTTGGAGACATGGACGGAGATGTCTCATCACGTCAGCTGAAGACACTGGGCCGTGACTGGACACAGGGCTGTGATTGGACGAGTAGTTCAGTTCATGTAGGGATACGTCCACCCGCGGAGTGGGACGTGCGTCTGCTTCACTGCCTGCGGGGACGTCCACCTCAGGACATAGTGAGGACCTCCAGGTTTGTCGTTGGTGCCTTGATGAAGAGAGGTCAAAGGTCAGAGCAGGTCAGAAGTCAGGTGTGACCTGGATAGAGAATAGGCCCCGTCTCTCACCTGAAGCTCTGGCTCCTCCAAACGGCTGCTGAGCGACGACAGAGCCGGTGGATTTATCGTTGATGTAGAAGTTTCCTGCTGCGTTTCTGAGGACGAAGGACGCCTCGTCAATCACCGTCCTGTAGAGACAATCACCTGATCAGAAACCCACAGACGAAGTATTATATCATCCACCAGGGGGCGACTATGAAGTGTCTCACAGGGTCCCCTGCTGCCTCGTGTGGTCACTTTGTGAACAAAGACATTTGGACTCACTGGTCCTGAGCAAAGACGGCGCCCGTCAGAGCGTATGGGGACGTGGTGTCAATGAGACGCAGCGTGTCCTGGTACTGGTCCTCAGGGTAAACGTAAACCGTCAGAACCGGTCCAAAGATTTCCTGCACACACACACACACACAGCTGACATTTAAAGATCTAAAGCACGGTTACAGTGTTTCCTGTTGTGAGGCCACACCTCCTTCATGATGTCATCCTGAGGGTCAGACGTCTCGATGATGGTCGGTTCAACGAAGTAACCTTTAGAATCGTCACAGTGTCCTCCAGCCACGATCGTCAAACTCGGAGACGACTTAGCGTAGTCCAACCACTTCTTAATGCGTCCAAAAGACTGTGGGACAGATAGGAAGAATACACAGTGAGACAGACAGGAAGTAGACAGTGAGACAGACAAACAGGAAGTAGAGACAGTGAGACAAACAGGAAGCTGAACCTTTTCGTCGATCACAGCAGAGAAGAACGAAGTAAAATCCTCGACAGGCTGAAAAAAAACAAAAGAGCAAAGGTTTGAGGGATGTGGACGCAATGATGTCACAGGTTGATCAGACGCCGTCTTCACTCACGTCTCCCACTCGCAGCTGTTTGTGGACGTCCAACAGTCCCTGTTTGACCTGTGGCCACAGGCTGTCGGGGACATACATCCTGGAACAGGCGGAACACTTCTGTCCTCCATACTCAAACGCAGAGCGGATCGTCCCCATCACCACGCTCTGGACGTCCGCTGACCTGTGGACAAAGTGGAAGTTCTTCCCCCCGCACTCTGTAAACAAACAGTCAAGACTCAGAGAGACAAAAGAGACAGGGACAGACGGTGTCTCTCTGATAAGACATTCACTGACCTCCAGCTAGACGAGGAAATGTCCTGTACGTGTCCAGATTCTGAGCCACTTGTCTCCAGAGACGCTTAAATGTCCTGAACAGAGGATCAAAGAGTTCATCTCAAAAGGTCAACTGACTGAGAGCTAAGCCCCGTCCTGACAGAGCTAAGCCCCGCCCAGACTGAGAGCTATGCCCCGCCCTGATCTGAGAGCTTGTGGGTCAGTAAAGGGACAGACGGACAGACGAGCGTCTTACGGGACACTGCCAGTGAAGTTGATTCCAGCCAGGTGCTCTGAGGACGTGACGGTGTCTCCAAACACGGGACCGTCTGCCGGCAGGAACTGGATGATGTTTGGAGGAAGTCCACTGTCCCTCAGGACTCTGTAGACCGCGTAGCTCGCAGACATAGCAGCGTCGCTGGGCTTCCACAAAACCACGTTACCCTGAAACGACCACAAGTGGCGCAGTCAACACACAGAGGACGGACGTTGTCCCACAGAGACAGAGACACTCACCATCAGAGCTGGGGTTCCCGCCAAATTTCCACCAATCGCTGTGAAGTTAAACGGAGCAACAGCTGCAACGAAGCCCTGAGACAGGAAGAGACAAGAGACACGAGAGACACGAGAGACAAGAGAGACACGAGACAGCGACACAAGAGACAGGAGACAGAGAAACACAAAAGACAGAGAAACACAAGAGACAAAGTAAATGTTGCTGTTTGGAATGAAAAGTTCACCTTTAATTCACTTTTTCCTCAAAATTGAATAAACAAAGTGTTTTTGTTGCTGCCAACAGACAAACAGGTGACCTCAGGTGACCTCAGGTGACCTCACCTCCAGGCCTCGATACAGCATGCTGTTAGTGGTACCCTCAGCGTTGAGCGGCTGCTGCGTCTCCAGCTCGACGGCGTGTTTAGCGTTGAACCTGAAGAAGTCGATTAGCTCAGCGGCACCATCTATCTCTGCCTGAACCACCGTCTTTCCCTGAGACACACAGACAGACAGAGAGTGAGACAAACAGACAGACAGAGAGTGAGACAAACAGACAGACAGAGAGAGAGACAGACAGAGAGAGAGACAGCGACAGAGTGGGTGGGGACTTACCTGTCCGATCATGGTCTTGGCCAGGATCTGGACTCTCTTGGGTCCACTGATGACATCAGCAGCCTTGAACAGGACCTGGGCTCGGTCCTGGACCGGCTTCATGTCCCACTCTTTTCTCGCCGCCACGGACGCCATGATGGCTTTATTGATGAGCTCCTGTAGGGGGCGGAGTCACAGAGACAGCGTTAAACCCACTTTAGACGCTGTGACCTATGACCTGTGACATGTGACCTCACCTTGTCAGCATAGCAGAACTTGGCCACCTTGTGGGCGTGGTTGAACGGCTTTGAAAACAAACAGTGAGGATTATTAGATATTTAATGATTTATTGATGACACAGTGATGATAGATGATTAATGGTAGATGATTATTTGTGAAAATATATGATAACGCATGATAATAGATGATTAATGATGACAACATATGATAATAGATGATATATGATAATAGATGATTATTGGTAATATATGATAATAGATGATTATTGGTGATAATATATGATAATAGATGATTATTGGTAGGGATGCACGATATATCGGCATTAATATTGTTATCGGCCGATGTTCGTCATCTTTTAACATATCGGCATCGGTCCAATGAGTAAAACTGCGCCGATTTTAACAACCTATGTTTATACCCGTCTAATTGCTGTTTGTGTATGTGTGTCGGGAAGGGGAGGCCATGCGGCATTTGTTTGGGCATATGACAGCGTCAGTGACAGAAGCGCAGCACAAGGTGTGTGTGTGTGTGTGTTGAGGAGAGAGAATGTCAGCGGTGTGGGCGATTTTTCAGGGTGTCAATAGAAGATACGCGAAAAGCATTATGCAACACTTGCAAAGTCGAGGTAATGCGAGGAGGGTTCCGCGTCAAGTCATTCAATACCACAAATTTGATTATGTCATTTGAAAAACCGCCACCCTGAAGTACACAAACAACGGCAGGAAGCTAACGCTAGTAACATTAGGCGGCAGACAAAAAGAAAGCAGCGCAGCTGGGACTCGACCAAAGGAAGACAGTGGCCAGGGCAATAACGATCAAGGTAATGGAAATGATTGCTCTTGACGACCAGCCGAGGGTTCCGACGGTTGATAATATTGTATGCATAATAATATATGACGCATATTGAACCCCGCAACAACCTGCCAAGTCGGCGCTACTTTTCCGATGTTTTGCATTAATATGCATAAATATGAATATGCATTATATTGCATAAATATCTGGTTGCCATGAATACTGGCAAGTTTGATAAAGTATTTTAACATGTTTTTTTTATTATGGCAGCTCTTAGTAGAGCTTGTCAGGTATTGTTTCTCATATTTGTTGTGTAGTTTTATTGTGAAGGGAAGTGGCGCGGTTGTTGTTGCCGGGAGGAAGGGTTGTTGACTTTATTTACGTACCCAGTATAGACGCCCTTATCTCGGTTACAGTAACTTTGGCAGGGTATTATTTTTATTTATGTTCATGTTTGTAATTTATGATCCAAACTTTCTCACAGGAGTTTAGTGAGTTGAGGGAGTTAAACTGTACTTTAATTTAGTTACACACTTGCTACAAGTGGTAAAGGTTTCTAAAAACCTTTACTTGTAGTTGGTTACTTGTGTCTTATGTGACCTTGTTATTTGGAGGTAAAACATGTTTTGAAAATAAAGGAAGACATTCAAAAATTCAGCTTGCGTGATTTTCATTCTGTACAAACTTTTATCATCTCAGAAACTTTTTTTTAAAACATATATCGATATCGGTACATATCGGTTATCGGCCATGGCAGCAATATTAATATCGGATATCGGTATCGGCGGAAATAGTCATATCGGTGCATCCCTAATTATTGGTGATTATAGATTGATGATAAAATGGCGGCTTAGTGAGTCACTCACCGATCGCTGATATCTGATGTCCGACGTCCACACATGTTCATCTCCCACCACACACGGAATCTCCTCTGTCACCCCCTTGAGGTCGTCCAGGGCCTGAGACACACAAGGACAGAGTGAGTCACCTGATCAAGGAGGCACCAATCAATAATCAGATGATTGACAGGAGGCGTGACCTTCAGCAGTTCTGCTCTCTCTGACGTCCCCTCTGTGAAGGACAAGATGGGCTCATTCTGCACCTGGACGGACGCAGAGGACGACGTCCTCAACCTACAGAGAGAGACACACAGACAGTTTGACCTGAGCTAATAATGTGTGTTTGTGTGTGTGTTGATAAAGTTGGACTTGAATAATGTGATTAAATGTCTCAGGTGAGACTTCCGGTGGGACGGTAGAGCAACATGGACGCGTAAGACAGGAGCTCCCGCATGTCAACATTATAAACTCGAGACACACAACGACAATCTTTGAAATTGAGAATATGAGCGGAGTGCCAACAAGAACGAAGAATAAAAAGAACCCGGACACCCAAGGTAAAGAAAAAAATCGATCGATTAACGAGCGAACACCTGAAGTTAGCATGGCCTCGTTTCAAAGCAGCCTGGACGGCATTAGCAAGCAAATTCAAACCCTGCAAAACGAAATGAAGACGGACCTAAAAACATTCAATGACGAAATGACAGCGCAAATGAGAAACGAACTGACAGACCTTAAGGAAGACATTGATCAAAATCACCACGGATATCGGTGAACATGATGAGAAGATATGTGCTGCTCTGACACGCACTGAAGAACTCGAGTCGTGGAGTTGTGAGGCAAACGATGCACTGCAGGAATGATGGACAAACTAGACAACTTAGAATCGAAAACAGGATTTATTTTGATCATGATTACTCGGAGAGGACACTGCAACAGCGCAGAGCGTACTTTAACGTCAAACAGGTCTTAAACAGAGAAGGCATCCGCTTTCAGACACCTCTCAATAGGATGCGCATCCACTGGTCCAGCGGGGTAAAGACCTATGGCAGTGCAGAGGAGGCAAGCCGAGACCTGCAGAGGATACGTGGTTAATACCACCGGGATCAACACCGGAGGAACGACAATCGCTGAGAAGCTTCAATCAACTGAAAGCGCCACCGGGAAGAGACGCACCGGAGAAGCAGGCAAACACACGCGTGAAAGACTGCACCAATTTCATATGAGGGGAAACAACACCGGTTGAGTATCTATCTCACTGATAACCCGAGTTAAAATGGACACGAAACTGTTATAACTTGCTATGGGTAGGTGAAGTTTGAGTACAGTAGTATGTCATTTGCTTTGATGGGTTATAGATAAATTGGCTGTTGGCTCAGGGACTAACACACTGCTACAAAGACTGGTATGAGTATATTAATCCTATACAGATTTTATCTCATTACTGGGTGGGGGGCCCTTTCCTTGTGGGAGGCTTTCCCCCTGTGGAGGGTTGTTGACATCTCTTTGTGGAGGTCACTTTTTTTCTGTATATAGTTCAAATGTGCACTAAACAGTTTTTGAAAGTGTTACTTGTTATTGAATGTTTAACTGAAAGCCTGTGGATGAATAATTCCAAAGTTAAAATAACTGAGATGGTTTATGGATACCAAACAGGAAGAAAATAAAGTACTTTCTTTGAATGTCAACGGCTTAGGAAACCCGGTCAAAAGAGCTAAAATAATGACCAAACTTAAGAAAGAAAAGACACAAATAAACTTCCTGCAAGAAACTCATTTATCCAGAGCAGAGCATGAGAAATTAAAGAAATTTGGATTCAAAAACGCTTTTCATAGTTCATACTCCAGTGGTCGAAGAAGGTAGCAATACTGATGCCAAACAATGTTAACGTTGGTGAATATATACGCCCCAATAAGGGATTTTTTTAAATCTCTATTTGACACGACTGCATTGGAAGCAGAGGGCATATGTGTATGTGCGGGAGACCTTAATGTGTTAATGGATTATGACATGGTTACATCTAGTTTTAAGAGAAATAAGACATCAATTACAAAACTGGTCAGGAATACATGGGAGGAATTGGGCTTTTTTGATGTGTGGCGAGATCTACATCCACTGCAGAGAGATTATAGTCATTACTCAACAACACACTCTGTGTTCTCCAGAATTATGCAGAGAGAAAAACAGAAAACTGAAAAATAAAAGACTGTTGGATCGGAGTGGCAGATGTGTCTGACCATAGTGCCATCTATCTGAAGATACACTTGAATTGTAGACGGAAAGATACAATATGGAGATTGAATGTGGGGATATTAACTAACAAATCAGGAGATGAGCAAATTAGGGCAGATATACGGACTTACCTGGAGGAAAACAATAATGGGGAAACAGATCCAGCTATATTGTGGGGCGCTTTAAAAGCTGTGATACGGGGAAAATTGATTTCAATTACAAGTAATCTCAAAAGAGAAAGAATAAAGCAGTATAAATTGTATATAGCAGAATGGAGACATTTGGAACAGAAACATAAGGGAAAAGGAAAAGTTGAACCAAAACTCAAACAACGAATGAACGAGGTGAGAAAGGAGATTAATAATCTACTTCAATATGAATAATAATGAAAGCAAGATATTTAAAACAAAACTATTATGAATCGGGTCCCAGAGCAATGAAATTGTTAGCGAGACGTTTACGGAAACAGGCAGAAACTACAGCCCATAAAATACACGACCCGAAAACAAACCAGCCCAAATATGAACCAAAAGAAAGGGAAAATATTTTTAGAGACTATTACAAAGAACTTTACACTGAGTCATCAGCTTCAGATCAGAATGATGTAAAGACTTTTCTCGACTCTCTGGATCTACCCTCAATAGGCACTAAACAAAATGAACACATTACAGCAAAGATAATAGATGAAATTCGGAAAGCAATAAAAAGATTAAAATCAAGCAAGGCACCTGGTAGCGATGGTTTTCCCTCTGAGTGGTACAAGAAATTTAGTGAAGAACTCACACCACTGCTCCACACAACTAATGACAAAATTCCCCCTTCGTGGACTGATGGTTTAGCACTCCCAAATCTAAAAGAATATTTTCGTGCTGCGCAACTGCGTCAATTAATCTACTGGTGTGATGAGGGATATGTAGCTCGATGGAAAGATATTGAAATGTCTAGACTGAAATAACCAATTCAAATAAGTTTTGGGGAAACCGAGACCCCACTTATATAAAAGAGGAGCATCATTTCAACCCAATAATTTCCTTTACTTTAGACATATGGTATTCCACAGTGAAATAATTAAAAATAGGAAGGGAAATTGGACTATTAAAACAGATGGCATTTGATGATAAATTTGTACCAAGAAAACATGATGTTAGATTTAAACATTGGGCAGAAAAAGGAATTACAGTCATATGTACAACTATTAAAAGAGGTGAAATGAAAAGCTTTCAAGAACTAAAGAATACACATGGCTTTATGAATCAGGACTTATTTAGATATCTACAAATGAGGATAACATACATCCCATCATAAAGCTCATTGTAAAAGCTTATAACCAAACTATTCCGAAGGCTGTGGCAGTTCTGTATGGTTGTTGGATGGATTCTAGAATAGATTCAACATTATATGTCAAAGCCAAATGGGAAAGAGAACTGGGTGAGGGGATTCCAGAGGGAATATGGTATGATTTGTGGAAAACAAACCAAACCACAACACAATCTCTGAAATGGAGGGAATTCAGTTGGAAAAATCTAATTCGGTACTTCATTCCACCTAAAATCAAAAGTAAACAAGAAGACTATCACTAAGAACTGGCCGTTCCCAGTTACAAACAGTGGATGTCAATTTAGATGATATACTTGTGATGGAACGTCTGACTTATAAGTTGAAAATGAAAGAAGATGTTTTTATAAAAAGTTGTGGGAAATGGTTGACATATAAGGGAAGACATGATTAAGCAGATTGCTGCTACACTAACAAATATAATGTCATGCAGGCTTGTTTATTTTTGTTTGTTTTTGTTAATGTCTTGTTGTTATTATTTTTCTATTTCACTCCACAGTATTGTGGATATTGCTTTGCACTGCATTGTCAACACTGAAAACTAAATACAGATCGTTAAAAAAAAAGGTCATCAGGTGACAGGACATCAGATGGAGGCGTGGCCTGAGGTTCTGTCCCCGTTGCTAAATGACAGTGGTAGACAGAGCTGTCCTCGGTGTCTCAATGAGGACATGGTGGACATGTTGAACTCTGGTCTTCAGGCAGTTTGATCCAGTTTGGTTCAGTTACATCATCACAGCTGTGTTTATGATCAACCACACAGCTGAAGGTCATGGGGGCGGAGCTTGTGTGTGTGTGAGAGACAAAAGCAGAGACATGTGGACATGAGGCCTTCACTTCCCACAGATGTTCTCAGGAGGACACTGTGTCTCCTGTTATCACTCACTGTGTGGAACTGATAACAACCACGCCCTTCGACATGAAGCAGCAGTATGTGTCCAACAGCAGCTCTGTCTCGGTCTCAGTCTCGGCCTCTGTCTCCGACTTGGTCTCCGACTCCGTCTCGGCCTCGGTCTCTGTCTCTGTCTCTAACTGTGTCTCTAACTCTGACTCTGTCTCTGACTCTGTCTCTGACTCTGTCTCTGACTCTGTCTCTGACTCTGTCTCTGACTCTGTCTCTGACTCTGTCTCCTGCTGAAGTCAGCTGGTCAGCTGAAGCCCGGAAGTGCCAATTAACGCTGCATGTTTGTGTATCTGCGTCATTACCTCGTTTATGAAGTCCTAAAAGTCCATAACAACCATTCCAAACGTTGTTTTTATTGGAACAGATTTGTGAACTACATTGATTGGAAAAAAGTTTGGTTGATTCCACACAATTACATGATAGTAAACAAGGTGAAAAAGTATCGTTCAAAACAATTCACCGATATTACTCTGCTAATCATTATAACTGTTTTACACCTCTTTTGGTATTGTTCACACACCAGATCATGTTGGCAAAACTTCAGCAGATTCATCATTGACCATATTTATAAAGACTTTGTTTTATTATGGGAGAATGTGGTATTTTGCTTTTATAGAACTCAAAATAGAGAGAATATGTACTTCATTATAAGTGTATTCATTCTATTGGCAAAATTCCATATTCATAAATGTAAATTCAGTGGTAAAAAAAACTAATTTTGTCCCTTTTATCCATGAAGTTGTGCATTATATTCCTTTGATTTCTGGCTCTAACAACAATAAGGCAATTAAGACTGTCAATGTTTGGTCCTTCTTTTCTTTCTCTTTTTAATAAGTCATTAACTACCCTTGTTTTTGCTCTGCTTGTTTGTTCACTAATACAGTTTGTTTCTTTCATCACTTCTGTACTGTAACCGTATTGCAATAAAGTTGTTCAAAAAAAAAAAAAAGTGTCCATAACAACAGCCAGTGAGTGAGTGAGTGAGTGTCTCTCGCTCTCCGTCTCTGACACGCGCACCTGCTGCAGGTGAGAGCTAACGTTAGCCGCTAAAATTAGCTGCTAACATCAGGTCTCGTGTCCGCTCCTGAGTCGTTCTCCGGTCACTTACCCTCTCCAGCACCGTGACAGCGCCCTCACACGGAGCATGATCCACCGCAGACTGACACTGGAGGACACGGAGGACGGTCAGAGAGTCAGAGCCGGAGGACAGACGATCCGCAAGCCCCCGAACAAAAAGTGCTCGATCCACAAGACCACGACTCACAAGAGCTCGATCCACGACCGGAGGAACGGGTCTGCTAACGCCTCTGGGAGGGGGCGTGGTTGTGAACTGGAGTCGGAGTGACGTCAATGACCGCACCGAACATGAAAGAGTTATTGATTAAATGACACATTATATTATTGATTATTGATTTAGACACAAACGTATTTAATGAGGTTTATTCATTTAAATTCGCCTCATTTTCCACGCCCCCCCACCCCCATTGTAGAATGTAACATTCCGCAGGCGGGTGAGTCAGTGACCAATCAGCGAACAGCAAAGTATAGTCAGCCAATCACAGGCCAGAGAAGTTGTATATTTGAGCAGACTGAGTTGACGGGCACAGCGCCACCTAACGACCGGATGACCAGATAAACTTTATTTCTTACGTTCAAACAAATGTTGTTTATTATATGTATGTATGTATGTATGTATTATTATTATCATTATTATTATTTACAGTTGGCGGCAAAAGATGTGAACTTCCTGCTTCTGGATGTTAATGGGAGCTCGTTCCAACATTTAGGAGCCAGGACAGTGAATGAGGACATCCTGAGGATACCAAGAGTGTGTATGTGTGTTCGTTTGTCTGTCTGTCTGTGCCTGTCTGTGTGTGTGTGTGTGTGTGTGTGTGTGTTGACAGGAAGCGTGTGTGCGTGTGTGCCCATGTATTACTAATGTTGTGGGGACCTAAACCTGTTTACACAGTCACATTATGGGGACTTGTCTTCCTTGTGGGGACAAAAATCAAGTCCCTATAACGTAAATGACTACATTT
Organism: Solea senegalensis; assembly: GCF_019176455.1. Taxonomy (NCBI): domain Eukaryota; kingdom Metazoa; phylum Chordata; class Actinopteri; order Pleuronectiformes; family Soleidae; genus Solea; species Solea senegalensis. The sequence goes on from NC_058024.1 coordinate 1,093,801, forward strand.
TAAGGTGAAGATATGTTTTAAGGTAAAGTTAGGTTAGGATTAGGCCAGTAGCAATTGTGGTTAAGGTTAGAGTAAGTCTCCAGGAAATTTAAGTCAATGCAATGGCCCCTCAAATCATGAATGTCGTACATGTGTGTGTGTGTGTGTTGACAGGAAGGGTGTTTGTGTGTGTGTGTTAACAGGAAGGGTGTGTGTGTGTGTGTGTGTGTGTGTAGGATTACTCTCAGGAAACTACAAACACTCATTGTTTCACCTTTGATGTTTCGATGGCTGTGACATCACACACAAACCGACCAATCACTGAGCTCCGTTAACAACTCAACATGAAATCTGTGACTTTGTTTCTGTCGTTACCTCCGGACCAGGGGGGCGGAGCTTCAACTGGTGCCTCACACACCTGGAGGGGGTGGAGCTTGAGTGTGTAAGAGCAGGTAAATGGTCAGTGAGCCTCAGTCAGAGGAGACACTGCAGCTGCAGGTGAAGGTGAGACAAACATTCTTTATATTTCATCATTTAAATGTTATTATTGTTAATAATACGTCACCATGGTTACTGATGTGTAAAGCTCTGTGATTGGTGGTCAAGAGACAGGTCAGGAACTGACTGAACAACACACACTCACCCTTGTGTTATAAAATCTGATCTACGTCACATGATCACATCTACGTCACATGATCACGTCTTTATCTCACTCTCCCACACACATTCAGATTGACGTCAGTGACACAAAGTGACCACACGAGGCAGCAGAAGAACAGCAGCTCCTGTGTGTGTGTGTGTGTGTGTGGGAGTGAGCTAAAGACGTGATCATGTGACATGTCAAAGACTTAAATTAATGAATAAATTCACTCAAAGTTAATCTCCGATGATGTCACTTCCTGTCCCTTTCAGCTGCTGATGACATCATGAGCACCTCCTTCTCTCCACCAATTGCTGACCAGTGTTCTTCTTACCTCAGTATCAGTGTGTCGCCCTCTGCTGGACACTGTGAGGCCCGCACTCTTCCTCAGCCCTTTCTCTTCTGTTCATCCAACATGGACACCACTAGCCTCAGCCTTTACAGAGGCCCCACCCCCACGTTTCTGCCTTACCTGACACCCTTCCATCACCACACGCACTTCAGCGTCTACGAGTGTCCCTTTGAGCCGGCATTCATCCAGAAACGGAACGAGCGCGAGCGTCAGAGGGTGAAGTGTGTGAATCAAGGTTATGCCAAACTGCGGGACCACCTGCCGGGTCACCTGCCGGGTCACCTTCCGGGTCACGGTGCCGACAAACGCCTCAGCAAGGTGGAGACGCTGCGCGCCGCCATCAGCTACATCAAGTACCTGCAGCAGCTGGTGGACCTGGAGGATGAGAGCAGAACCCCCGAGTCCAACAGAACCACAGTCTGAGGGAGTCATGTGTTAGAACCACTGACTGTCACTAGGGGGCGCTCACAGACAAACCTTCAACTTCATTTTCAGAAACAGATGAAATCTGATGACGTGACAGTACTTCCTTCCTGCAGGTGGTGCTGTTTGTCCACAGGTCTGACCAAGACTGAAGACCTCGATCTTCATCAAAACTGTTTCTAATCAGGTTTTTTGCATCTCATTAATAAAAATCTGTTTTCTCCTCCAGTGTCACCTGGAAACTGATAATCAATCATTAAAGTTATTGATCAGAAGCCTCCAGTTTGTCCAGAGTTTAGCTTTCTTTATTTTCCATTTGTGTGGAAACAACAATCAGCTGATCGATCATCGATACTAAGTCAGCACCAGAACAAACATGATCACAGGTGAATCAATACTGATACTAATACTTCACCAATACTTTGACTGATCCTGTGATGTTCTGACCTCACCACCAGAGGGCAGCCTCACTTCAAACATGGTTACGTTTTTTTTTTTTTACTAGTGACGTTTGCTTAGTTAGCATACTTGCTAGCATGTTCTGTTTTGGCACATTTTTCAGACACGTTCAGACACTTTGGTTCTGACCACTTGTGACCTGTGAGTCACTGGTACCAGTTTGAGACCAGTTCTTCATAACCATGATGAGGAAACACTGTAAACAACATGTAAATAAAACTCTGGACACGTCACATCTGTCCACTGAGACCAGAACCAGGGACCAGGAGCTCACAGGTGAGTTTCTGCAGCATCAAAGACTTGTTCAGTCACATGTCCATTGGTCCTGGCCTTAGAGGAGGTGGCGGCGTTGGACCACCAGGAGGCGGTGCTGCGGCTGCAGACAGTAGGAGATGCTCTGCTCCACCTCCTGACAGCGACGCAGGAAGCGACAGCGATCCCGGGCTAGCTCCTCCCACAGGCCCCGGCGATCCTCTTCCTCCTCCTCCTCCTCCCCGCAGCTGGCGAAGAACTCCTCCACGTTATCGCAGAAACGCACCTGACAGGAAGAGGAAGTGAATTCATCAAAACATCACGAGTCTGGCATCAATAACAATTAATCGTTAGACAGTGACTCAGCACTTTTCTCCCACACATTTGTTAGATCCCGCCCCCCCAAGCTCCGCCCCAAAACATTGAGTAAGTAGCTCATTTGTCGTAACATCAGTAAAGCGTTTGTCGTAACATCGATTAACCATGTGTCGTAACTTCAGTAAAGCATTTGTCGTAACAACGGTAAAGCGTTTGACGTAACAACGGTAAAGCGTTTGTCGCAACTTCGGTAAAGCGTTTGTCGCAACTTCGGTAAAGCGTTTGTCGTAACATCAGTAACTAACGCTTTGTCGTAACATCAGTTCAGTGTCTGTCGTAACATCAGTAACTAACACTTTGTCGAAACATCAGTTAAGTGTTTGTCGTAACGTCGGTAACTAACACTTTGTCGTAACATGTTCTGATATTATTATTGTCCTGATTGCGTGTATCAGGTGTTTTATCGTTGATCATGAAACATACCTTTTTTGTCATAGTGCCACAGGACGCCGTGGAGCGTCGCGGCAGATCAGAGAAGCCGCTGTCGAGTCTCTCCTCCCCCTCCCTCCTGTGTTCAGGTGTGGCCTCCCTGTTCTGGTGACAGGGGGTCTTGGGGGCCCTCTTGGCCCTGCAGCGGGGAGCTGCGGCCCTGCTGGACCCTTGAGTCCTGACAGGAGCCTGGAAGTGAAGTGGACTGTACGGGTCAGACGAGCTGAACGAGCTCCACACACGCAGACTCTCTGCTTCGTCCACCTCGCTTGCCGACGTTGAGTCATCCCAGCTGTCGAGGGCGGAGGTGAGGGGAGGTGAGGCCGGGGCTGCAGCAGAGGAGTGAGGGGGAGAGGCGAGGTCAGGGGAGGAGGTAGGGCTGGGCTGGTTAGGGATGGGGTGTGTGGTGGTGGGCACAATCATGGGCGGTGTGCGTCCACTGTGCAGTGCAGCCGTGAAGTTTTGTGGGTTGTATGGATCCAGACTTTTACAAAGGGAGTTCCAGAGGCGGTCTGCCTCAGACTCTTCCTCTTCATCAGAGTCCGAGGCTTTGTCGTCATCATCATCATCGGAGGAGGAGGAGCAGGAGGAGGAGTCAGACAGATCGGACGACCCCTCACTGTCAAAACCATCGTCATCATTGTTGTTGCTGGAGTCGCTGTCCTCTGATTGGCTGCTGTCCTCGTCATCACTGCAGGGACATCCCATGATGAAGGCGATGGCTTTGTTCTGACACTGGGGGGCGGAGCCCGCCATAAGCTCTGCAGACTGTTCTTCCTGTTGTTGTTGATGTTTTTCCCCGTCTGTGTTTGCTGATGAAGAAGCTCCGCCCTCACGCGTGTCTCCGTCCATGTCTGTGTGGGCTGCGGCGCCGTCATCAGTTGGCTCATCCCCCTGCAGCTCCTCCTTCAGGGCGGTCACCAGGTGGTTCATGAGCACATGTTCCTCCTTCAGACTGGAGTAACCAGTGTCCAGCTCTGGGGTCAGCAGAGTGACCTTGCTGCAGGTGGACCCGTCCACATTCTGGACTGTGTGAGGTCCATTGTTGTGAGGCGGTTCTTTGTGGTCTGAGAGTCCAGGGTTTTCCCTCAGTGTACACTCTTCACCACTGCTCTGGACAAACACTGAGCTTCTGTCTTTTGTCTCTGTCCTCAGTTGTTGAGGACAAAGCAGTCCATCCTCAGACCAGGACAAATGTGACGTCAATCCCTTCTGTGAGTCCACCTCCCCTCCCCACAAACTGCCCCACCACGTCCTGCTCTCACTGCCCCTCACTGTGACCCATGGTCGAACCTCCTGGGACACTGAGCTCACCAGAACCTGGCTCAGGAAAGTCCGGGCTGAGGACACAAACCCGTCCTGGGTCTGATGGGACATGTCTTCCCCACTTTCAATCCCCATCTCCCTCAGAGCGTCAGCGGTGAGCCAGGGCACCGCGGCCCCGCCGCGCTCAACCCGCAGGTGCGGAGGCGGCATCATAGCGTCCAGCTGCTTCAAAAAAACCGTGTCTTCCTCCACGAAACTGCGCTGAGATTCTCCACTGAACCAGCGGACTGCCGGATCAGCCAGGACCGGGTGTCGGGTTCGGCCCGGGAGGTATTTCTGCAGGAAAGACAGCGCGGGCCTGGACACCACGGAGAGCAGCCCGATCCACGAGCTTTCCTGACTCACCAGGCCGGCAGAGGCGACTCCATGCCCGGCCGGAGAGGACGAGCTCTGTCCGCCAGGTGCATGTCCCTCACCCGTCAAACTCCGAAACATTGTCCTCAAGTCAAAAGTGCAAAATATAAAGTATGAGACATGAAGTGAAACAAAAGGAGGACACAGTCCGGTCCTCGGCGGGTCTCAGTGACAGCTGTCAGACTCTGCAGGTCCCTGACAGGCAGAACCACGTTTACAACCAGAGCAAGAACCAGGACCAGGTTCCGCCACTGAGTCAGAATAGTATACAGGCGGACTGGAGCTCACTGCGGTCACCACACACACATAAACCAGGAAATGTCGCCCAGGAGCCGGGCGTCCACCGCGGCGTCGACGCCTCTCTGACAGCGGTGATGGTTGCTCTTCTTCCCTGTGGACAGTTCGGTGGACACGGAGCTCGAGGACACACTGAGGCGGGAAACATGATCCGAGGACGAACATGAAACTGGAGCCATCTGGTCCCGGGTTAGTGTCCGCGAACAGGCGGCGGGACAGAGACACGAGCCGCGGTGGAGCTTAGCTTAGCTTATGTTAGCTTGTGTTAGCAGCTAGCAACTAGCCTGACGGTCTGTTCACCAAAGAACGACGTTTAATTCCAAAGGTTCGGGTCCAAACCAAACCAGGCTTGTGTGTCTCCGTGGTCCTGTCTAGGTTCTGCCTGACTCGGGTCGTTTCCCTTTCACGGTTGCGTTTCTAAAGTTTCTGTTTTAGCGTCGCGTCGCTTCCGCTTAGAGATTTCATCAGAAAGTCCAGGGACCGTTTCAAACACGAGTCTGTGCGCGAGCGTCGAACCTGAGCCGAGGGACCGTCAGCGTGTTACTGCCGCGTAGACACGCGCAGACATGCGTCACCACGTGATGTTATATAAGACACCATGTTATCGTTCCATAAAGTCTTATGTTATATGAGGCTTCATCATTATTTATTATAATAATAATTCTCCATAATATATGAGACACTGTTGGAGGAATATTACAATATTATCTAAAAGACAGAAAGTTCTGAAATCATGGAAGATTGACAGAAACATTCTGGAAATATTCCAATTGGAAAAGCCGACTAAGAATCCAAAAAGATCAATTTTACAGAATTGGTGAAAAAGAGAAAGGTTTATTTACAGGAACATTAAAGTTTAATTCTGTTCTGTTTGTTTCTGTCAAGCTGCAACAAAGTGGATCCTAGATTTACTGCAGACCAGGTCTCACATGGTCTGGTCTATAACAGGACCTGGTCCTCAGTGGACCTCACGTGTCTTTCTCTGTCCCTTATTTGGACACGAGTCAGTTTCCTGAGTTAAAGATAGTTCCCGATGTTTACACCCCCACACACACACACACACACACACACGCGCGCGCAAGTACACTCACATTCACACACGCACACAACAAACTTATCAATTCAAGTTTATTTTTAGTGCAAACAATAAAAAACATGAAGAATCAAAGTTAGATGTTAATAACAGTGTTGTTGTGTGTGTGTGTGAGTGTGTGTGAATGTGTACCTGTGTGTTTGTGTGTGTGTCCTCCTGTACACCTTCATCAGAATGAGTTTCCTATGATCAATAATCTGATCACAGGAAACTCATTTTAATGTCCAGTGTAAAGACGACTTTAATCAGTTGACTGTCACATGTCACGTCACATGATGTCACTCCCTTTGTGGCTGCAGCATACAGACAGAGGTCAAAGGTCAAGATGATACATGAATCACAATTAAAACCACTCCCAATCAATCAAACAAATGCACCACCCTGACCACACCCATCTCCTTATCCTTGGCCACACCCCCTGGCTTGTCTCTGCTGTCCTTGATTCAAGTCACTGGAATGAGTTAATGCAGTGTTCTGTCCTGGAAAATCCTGGAAAGTTTTTATTTGAAGGATTTAAAAAGTCATAAATCCGCTTCTTCTTCCATTTCCCAGCATGCATTAGTGCTGAGTGGGTGTTTTTTTCTGCGATGATGACGAGGATGATGTCACTCAGGTGACCTTACACCGTTAGCCATCAGTCATAAGGCTTTTTTATTCTGACAGACTTTCTTTCCTCCTCTCTATCTTTAAATCCATCAGTGGGCGGAGTCTGAGGGGGCAGCGCCCAGCGGGTGCCAGTCGACCCAGTGCTGACCAGGAAGCAGGTTGTTGAGCGGGATGAAGGTCTCTGCAAGCAGCGTGTTCTCCCAGAACGCTCCATCAGCGACCACGCGCAGGTGGATCAGCCTCTGCTGCAGGTCGCCGCCAGGGATTCGCTCGTACACCAGCTGTGGGCGGGGAAATGTAAAGTGAAAATCTACAAAGGTAGAAGTTAGCCACCAGGGGCCACTCACTAGTTTCAGCTTCAGTTTGTCAAATATCTTCACATTTAGAGGACAATAATATGAGAGGACACCAGAGTGTGACATCACATGATCACATGGTCAGACCATACCATCTCGTTATAAGTGGGGTTACGGGTGCGTCGCGCTGCCTTCGTCTTCCTCTTACTCGTCTTCTGAGGGTCAGGAAGCAGATAGAGCTTCACATATGGATCTGGATCAGTGCCGTCCTGAAGAGGCTGCTACACACACACACACAGACACACAGACACACACACAGACACACAGACACACACAGACACACACACACACACACACACACACACACACACACACACAGGGAGGGAGAGAGAGAGGTTTGAGCAGCTGCTCTTGTCACAACTGAACCTCACAAACACACACACACTCACCAGTCCTCGTATGTGCATGACCATGATGAAGAGTTTGTCGTTCTTGTAGCAGATGGACAGTTTGACTTCACCAAGCTCCGCCCCTGCAGCTGGAGCCCAGGACAGCTCTGTAACACACATATGCACACACACACTATTACCAGCCTGAATAAATGTCACATGATCAAGCAGCATTCATGTGTTCATCTCCAGTTGATACATGAACTGCATGTCGTCACAGACATCATCTCAGTGGATGTTAACCTGTGACCTTTGACCTGTGTGTGTGTACCTGCTGGTTTGCTGCTCGTTGCTCCTGGTCTCTCGTCTCTGGGCAGAGGATGAAAGAAGGTGTAGACCAGGTCACACTGTAACACACACACACACGCACACTATTGTTCTTGCTTCCTGTGTGTGTGTGTGTGTGTGTGTGTGTGTGAGACGATGACCTCATTGATGGCACTGACCTGTGTGACCTCGGGGTCAGCGTGGATCAGGTGCCACACGTAACCGTTCAGTTCGTCTTTCCTCCTGTCGGCCATCGCTTCACCTCGAGATCGACCAATCACAAAGCGGCTGGGGAAACTGTGGGCGGGACAAATACATGACAAACTGTGTCTGTGCATGTGCGTGTGCGTGTGCATGAGTGTGTGTATAAACCTGGGCAGTGTAGATGATGGAAACATCAGTCTCAGTTTACTGTGAAGTTCCTGAAACTCTTCAAATGTTCTCTGGACGAGCTGAACTTCCTGTTGTGATTCACGCTCCACCTTCACCACGAACGCCTGACACACACAGAGTCACACACTCACTCACACAGTCACATATACTGTTTATACACACACACACTCACACACAGAGGTGGACTCACATAGGTCTTGGTACTGGTCCGGACGTGTCTGCAGATAAACAGGTTCCTGATGAGCCCGTCAGTCTTCATGGTGTGAACTCTGGGGGCGAACGACAGCGACTCTCTCTCCTCTGAACACGTGAACTTCATCTGAGCCAAGTTATGGATGAAGAAGTTCAGTTTGGTCGCCACGCTGCCCAGACTGGACTCTATCAACCTGAGACACGGGGGCGGAGCCAAACATATCACTACGTTACTGTGTGTGTGTGTGTCCACGCTGCCCAGACTGGACTCTATCAACCTGAGACACAGGGGCGGAGTCAATCACCACCTTTACTGTGTGTGTGTGTGTGTGTATGTGTGTGTGTACCTGGTGAAGTACATGGTGGCATCTGCCTCAGACTCATGAGGTCTCAGAGCGCAGTAAACATACTTTAGATCCTCCAGATCTGACAGTTCAGGGATTCCACAGGACAGCATCTGAGAGAAAGAGAGACGGACACCTTAACTAGTTTTAACATTAAAACTAGTGTGAGACACTAACCAGTCCCAGCAGGTTGAGGAACAAGTGTGTGTGTGTGTGTGTGTGTGTGTGTGTGTGTGTGTGTGTGTGACACTCACCAGTCCCAGCAGGTTGAGGAACAGGTGTGTGTGTTTCCTGATCACATTATAAGCTTCACAGCAAAGATCTACAAAGTCATGGAAGCGACTTGAAGGTTTGTCTCCTCCATTGATGACATAAGCCATGTCTGAGGTGAAGACGAAGGGGGCGCGGTCTCTGCACAAGACATCATCATCATCATCATCACCATCATCATCATCATCATCATCATCACCATCATCACTCTCACCTCTTGATGTTTCCAAACATCTGGGCGTGTCCTAAGAACTTGCCAAAGTCGATATGGAACATGTGACCACTGGTCTTCAACATGATGTTGTCGTTGTGACGGTCACAGATTCCCAGGATGTAGGTGGCCACGCAGCAGCCTGCACACGAGAAGATGAAGTTCTCCACCGCCTACACACACACACACACACCTGACAGTCACCTCACTGACCCTGTACGTGTGTGTGTGTGCGTGTGTGTGTGTGTGTGTTACCTTGTCATACTGGTCATCAGTAGGGTTGTGTTTGAGGAGCCAGTCAGCCAGAGGTCGATCTTTAAAAGATCCTGTGACTCCATGTTCAACCTGGATCCTCCTCAGAGTGTCAGCATGAGGAATCATCTCCACCATCCCTGAACACAGGTCACACACACACACACATCTGACCACAGGTCACACACTCACACACACATCTGACCACAGGTCACACACACATCGACCTGGAGCAGGTCACACATACACCACACACACACATCTGACCACAGGTGCACACACATCCTGACCACAGGTCCACACACTCCACACACATCTGACCACAGGTCACACACATCCGACCCACAGGTCACATACACATCCTGACCACAGGTCACACACACACACATCTGACCACAGGTCACATACACACACACATCTGACCATAGGTCACACACACACACACACACATCTGACCACAGGTCACACACACACATATCTGACAACCCAGGTCACACACACACATATATCTGACCACCGTTTTACACACACATCTGACCACAGGTCACACATACCACATGTGACCCACAGGTCCACACACACACATATATATCTGACCCACAGGTCACATACACACACACACATCTGACCTGGGTCACACACACACACATATATCTGACCACAGGTCACACACACATCCCCAGCCACAGGTCACACATACACATCTGACCTGGGTCACACACACACATATATCTGACCACAGGTCCACACATACACACACACACATCTGACCACCCAGGTCACACACACACATGGAAATCTGACCACAGGTTACACACACACACACTCATACATCTGACCCACAGGTCACACACACATATCTGACCACCAGGTTACACACACACACACATATATCTGACCACAGGTCACACACACACACACATATCCTGACCCACAGGTCACACACACACACATCTGACCACAGGTCACACACACATCTGACCACCCAGGTCACGCCCCACACACCTGCCACACACACCTCGTCCTCTGCCAGTGGAAAAACATTTGAAGAGGACCATCCTCATATCCAGACCCTCATGGATCCAGATCTTGTTCATGATGCGGATCATTTGCAGAGTCAGCATGTCCTGCCGCAGATCATCTCCTGACTGGACATACAGAGAGGTCAGAGGTCATTCTGAGGACATGGCGTTGGCGGTGCATTCAGGTTTTACCTTGAAGATGACGTTGACGTTGTCTCCCAGAGGATCCAGGTTTTGGAAGGACAGTTTGAGAGGGACAGCGTTGGAGTTGAAGAAGGAGCACGACTGTCAAAGGAAAAAAACAACTGAAGCCCCGCCCACATGGTGGTCTGCAGAACCAGTGGGTTGTGGTTCTGGTTGCGGTTCTGTACCTGGATGTTGATTCCCTTGACGAGCAGTGCCGGGTTCAGAGGAAGTCTGCAACTACTGTTCACCGAGAAGAACTGCTTCATCTCATCCAGACCGTCTCTGAGGACAGACTGCAACACAGACATCCCATCATGTCCATGATATCACAGGTCTCCAGGTGGTGCTGTGTCCTTCCTACCTGTCTGCTGGACAGAGGCGCATCTCGCACTCTGTGAGCGAGCTTGGTGAGGATGGAGACGAGCCAGCACTGACGGTCAAACTGGTCCCGCAGACCTCGGCCTGCGCAGCACAGCAGAGCGGCCAGCAGGTGCTGATAGCGAGCACTGAACTGACTGTCCTGCAGGTTGTCCTTCAGCAACCTGACACACAAACACACACACAATGAGACACACAATGCCTTCGCTCATGACATCACTGCATGATGACACAGGAAGTCTGATGTCACTTCCTGTGTGTGAAGACGTTTCTCACCAGAACAGAGAGTGAGACACACGAATGTCCCCAATGGCTCGTCTGAGGAGGAACCGGACCAGAGAACTGTCCAGGTAACACTCGTACTTCAGAGCCTGAGACACACACACACAGTCAGAGCCTGAGACACACACACACGCACGCACGCACACACACACACACACTCAGAGGCGTGTCTTTACCTGGACCAGCTGAGGCAGAAAGTCCAGCAGCTCTGGGTCAGAGATGGAGTCCATCCACTGGACCGCAGTCCTCCTCAGCTCCTGGTCAGGAAACCTGAAACACACCATGATGATGTCACATGTTCACACCTTCTGACACACACCTGAGTCTCAGTGGACAAGGACGTACGAGGCGTGGAGGAGTCCCAGGGCGTCCAGATGACCAAGACACGCCCACTGTCTGAGCAGTGCATAGATCTCAGGCAGACACGCCCACTGCCAGCAGGGGGCGCTGGCCAGAACCAGAGGCAGAGCTGCACTCTCCTCCTGACAGAAGGCCTTCTTCTCCCACAGGAGACGCTTATCATCCACCGTCAACCTGAGGACACAGAAGCTAATGCTAATGCTAACTGTGTGTGTCTCTATGTCTGTGTGTCTCTATGTCTCCATGTCATGTGCGTGTCTGACCAGAAGAAGGACTTCTTATGCAGGACGTCCTGCAGCTGGATCTGACTGATGGAGTCCAGTCTGGAGAAGACGTACTGAGGACAGAAGTCTGCAGGAGGAGGAGTACTGAAGAAGATCTCAAAGGACGAGGTTGGGAAGTCCACCTGAGACACACAGAGAGACACAACACACACACACGCACACACACACACACACACACACACACACATTCTGCTAAATTAGCAACATCAGCTTAACAAAACTTGCTATAGCAGCTAAAGTTAGCATTTTAATGTCAAAATTTTAAAATACTAAACGTGTGTGTCTCTCTGCGTGTGTGTACCTGCACTATCACACTGTCTGGTTGACTGAAGTTTGGTGAACTTGTGCGGGCGTTTCCACTCCTACCCGGGGTCGAAGGCCACAGGCCCAGTAACTTCCTGCCACATGTCAGGACACTGTCCACACACACACACACACACACACACACACACACACACCTCAGTTTGTCATTTCCTTTGTAGCAGTAGGAATTGTGGGGGAAACACACTCATTTGTGTATGAGAACATTTTTTAACAGTAAACATAAAGACTGGAAACAGCTAATGTTGGCATTCACACTGGAAACAGCCAATGTTAGCATAAAGATTGGAAACAGCTGAAGTTAGCATAAAGACTGTTTAGCATAAAGACTGGAAACAGCTAATGTTAGCATAAAGATTGGAAACAGCTAATGTTAGCATAAACCTGGAAACAGTTTATGTTAGCATAAAGATTGGAACGGCTTTTGTTAGCATAAAGAATGGAAGCTAATGTTAGCATAAACCTGGAAGCAGCTTATTTTAGCATAAATACTGGAAACAGCTAATGTTAGCATAAAGACTGGAAACAGCTAATGTTACCATACAGACTGGAAACAGCTAATGCTAGCATAAAGACTGTTAGCATAAACCTGTCAACAGCTTATGTGAGCATAAATACTGGAAACAGCTAATGTTAGCATAAAGAGTAGCTTAGCATGAAGCACTGTGGGAGGGACATCCTGTGTCCCAGCGTCACATGACTCACTGTCTGAAGTTGAAGAGTGGCATGGTGACCCAGCCCAGAGCTTCCATGCTGCGGCGCTGCTTCCCCTTATCCTCCGCTCCTCCAGGGGGAGGCAGAGCGCTGGCAAATAGCGTCACAGTCAGCTGAGACTCTCGAGGAAGCTGGTTGATCTGCACCGGGAAACAGACCCTACAGGTGGACACAGGAACTGCAGCTCACAACAGGTTTGTGACACCATCAACTGAGGTGCAGGTGATGACATCATCAGCTGAGGTACATACCTCTGGTCCCACACCACCAGGTGGAACAGGTATTTGCTGACCGATTGTTTGCTGGTGTGCTGTGGCGCGCAGAGCTCCACCCCTCCATGAGTCAGCGAGCAGGACAGGAAGAAACCCTCATAACTGACCAATCAGAGAGCAGGACAGAGACATGACGTCAGTATGAGGTCAAACACAGATGAGCTGTGTCTCATTCCAGGGTCTGTGAAGTCTGGATCCGTCATCCAGATGTTGTCAAAATTTGTCACAGCGTTGTGGGCGTGTCCTAATTGCCTCATGATTATTGATCATATTGACTTATATCATCATATCAGTCATATTGAGAGTGTGTGTGAGTGTGTTTGTGTACCTGGTGGCCCAGGTGATGGGGATCCTGTGGGCTGCATACACATTGAAGGACAGCACGCTGGTGACAAGCCCCGCCTCCTGCACCGGCGCAGTGTGGCAGTGACTCTGCGGTGTGGTGTGGAAGTTGGCGTTAAATGTGCTGCAGTACAACTCCACCAGATCCAAGATGGCCGCTGTCAGCTTCTCCACCACTTTCTCTGTGAAACAAGATGAAGCCCAGCAGCATGAGGGCAGAGTCAGGGTGCGACCAATCATTTTACAACTGCTCTCACCCTGTGTGTGTGTGTGTGTGTGTGTGCTGACCTCTGTTCTCTCTGACAGCCAGCACTGATGCATCCTGGGAGGACAGACAGATGACAAACAGACAACAGACAGAGGTGTGACTTCACATCACAGATGACTGCTGTGAACATGCTTCTTCAATTATTTCAGGGTCAAAGGTCAGGGTTGTGTCTCCTGTCCTCACCTTTAGGACTTTGGGCTGCAGGCGACAGGGGCATGCTGGGAGCTGGCTGAGGGCAGAGGTCACATCAGGCGTTTCAACGGCAGCTAACGAGCTGCAGAGCGCTTTGACCGACTGGACGAGACGTTCGACGTGCAGAGATAGCTCCACCTTCAGAGACGGAGGACAAGGAGACGAGGTTTGACTGGGAGGGAGGACACTTTGTCCTCGGAGGAAGTGAAACTCATGTGATTTACCTCTGACAGCAGGAAACACTCGGCTTCATTATGAAAGGTGTCCAACAACAGAGTCAGAGCCTCTCTGTAACACAAACAACACCAGAGTCAGAGCCTCTCTGTAACACAAACAACACCAGAGTCAGAGCCTCTCTGTAACACAAACAACAATGTGGTCAGAGCCTCTGTAATACAAACAACAAACACAGTCAGAGCCTCTCAACACAAACAACACCAGAGTCGGTTTCCTCTGTAAATACAAACAACACACAACAGAGTCAGAGCCCCTGTACCACAACAACACGACAACAACAGAGTCAGAGCCTCTGTAACACAAACAACAACAGAGGAGAGCCTCTGTAACACAAATACAAATAATAACAACACAGTAAGAGCCTCTCTGTAACAACAACACAACAACAACACAGTAAGAGCCTCTGTAACACAAACAACACTAAGAACAACAGAGCTGTGAGCCTCTGTAACACAACAACACAACAACAGAGTCAGAGCCTCTCTGTAACACAAACAACACAACAACAACACATTCAGAGCCTCTCTGTAACACAAACAACAACAGAGCCAGAGCCTCTCTGCATCTCTCTGGGCATCTCCACCAATGCCCACCTTAAAGGTCCCCCCCTCCACGGTCCCCCCCTCCAACTCCCCACCCACCTCAGTGTTGACTCTTTCCATCCACGAGAGGGACGTCAACAAACTCTTCAGGAAACAGAATCCCAGGAAAGCAGCTGGTCCGGATTCTGTCTCCCCATCCAGCTTGAAGCACTGCGCTGATCAGCTGTCTCCAGTGTTCACAGACATTTTCAACACCTCATTGGAGACATGTCACGTGCCAGCCTGCTTCAAGACCTCGACAATAATCCCTGTTCCCAAAAAGCCAAGGACCACAGGACTCAATGACTACAGACCCGTCGCCCTGACCTCTGTTGTTATGAAGTCCTTTGAGCGTCTTGTGCTTTCACACCTGAAAGCCATCACCAACCCCCTCCTGGACCCACAGCAGTTTGCCTACAGAGCCAACAGGTCTGTAGACGATGCAATTAATCTGGCCCTCCACCACATCCTCCAGCACCTGGACTCTGCAGGAACCTACGCCAGGATCCTGTTTGTGGATTTCAGCTCTGCCTTCAACACCATCATTCCGGCTCTGCTCCAGGAGAAGCTCTCCCAGCTGAGCGTGCCTGACTCCATCTGCAGGTGGATCACTGACTTCCTGTCTGACAGGAAGCAGCATGTGAAGCTGGGAAAACATGTCTCCAACTCACAGGTCATCAGCACCGGATCCCCCCAGGGCTGCGTTCTTTCTCCTCTGCTCTTCTCCCTGTACACAAACAGTTGCACCTCCAGTCACCAGTCTGTCAAGCTCCTGAAGTTCGCAGACGACACCACCCTCATCGGACTCATCTCTGATGGTGACGAGTCCGCCTACAGGTGGGAGGTTGACCAGCTGGTCACTTGGTGCAACCGAAACAACCTAGAGCTCAACGCTCTAAAGACAGTGGAGATGGTCGTGGACTTCAGGAAGAATTCAGCCTCACCTGCACCCATCAACCTCTGTGACTCCACAGTTGACACTGTGGATTCCTTTCGCTTCCTGGGAACTATCATCACCCAGGACCTCAAGTGGGAGCTGAACATCAGCTCTCTCATCAAAAAAGCCCAGCAGAGGATGTACTTCCTGCGGCAGCTGAAGAAATTCAACCTGCCAAAGACAATGATGGTGCACTTCTACTCCTCCATCATTGAGTCCATCCTCACCTCCTCCATCACCATTTGGTACGCTGCTGCCACGGCCAAGGACAAGGGCAGACTGCAGCGTGTCATTCGGTCTGCAGAGAAGGTGATCGGCTGCAATCTTCCATCTCTCCAGGACCTGTTCGCCTCCAGAACTCTGAGGCGTGCAGGAAAGATTATGGCTGATCCCTCCCACCCCGGACAGAAACTCTTTGAGTCACTCCCCTCTGGCAGGAGGCTGCGGTCCATCAGGACCAGAACCTCACGCCACAAGAACAGTTTTTTCCCGTCTGCTACTAGCCTTATCAACAAGGCCCGGAGACCCCCCCTGACACTCTGACTCCTCACACTCCTCCTCTGCCTCTACATGTCACATTATCATTACATCCTTTTTATGCGTTATATTAACGTCATTACTGTGCTCATTACTGTGAACTTTGCACTTTGCACTGTTACTCACTTCTGCCCAGTCATACTGCTCTTTACTGCTCTTTCTGTAGTGCTCTTTTTCATCTTTAAAAACATTTATATAATGTGTATATATACGTTTACTGTTCACTTTAGAAAATTTTGTATGCTTGTTATGCGCCAATGACACCAGAACAAATTCCTTGTATGTGCAAATCGTACTTGGCAATAAAGCTCTTCTGATTCTGATTCTGATTCTGATTCTGTAACACAAACAACACAACAACAACACAGTCAGAGCCTCTCTGTAACACAAACAACACAACAACAGCAGAGTCAGAGCCTCTCTGTAACACAAACAACACAACAACAGCAGAGTGAGAGCCTCTCTGTACACAAACAACACAACAACAACAACAGAGTCAGAGCCTCTCTGTACACAAACAACACACATCAACAACAACAACAGAGTCAGAGCCTCTCTGTAACACAAACAACACAACAACAACACAATCAGAGCTTCTCTGTAACACAAACAACACAACAACACAGTCAGAGCCTCTCTGTAACACAAACACCACAACAACACAACAGTAACACAAACACACAACAACAGGTCAGAGCCTCTCTGTAGCACAAACAACAACAGGGTCAGCCTCTGTAACACAAACAACACCAGTCAGAGCCTCTCTGTAACACAAACAACAGAGTCAGAGCCTCTCTAACACAAACAACACAATAACACAGTCAGAGCCTCTCTGTAACACAAACAACACAACAACACAACAACAGAGTCAGAGCCTCTCTGTAACACAAACAACACAGCAACAACAGTCAGAGCCTCTCTGTAACACAAACAACACGACAACAACACAGTAAGAGCCTCTCTGTAACACAAACAACACCACAACACAGAGTCAGAGCCTCTCTGTAACACAAACAACACCACAACAGAGTCAGAGCCTCTCTGTAACACAAACAACAACAACAACAAGAGCCTCTCTGTAACACAAACAACACAACAACAACACATTCAGAGCCTCTCAGTAACACAAACAACAACAGAGCCAGAGCCTCTCTGTAACACAAATAACACAACAACAACACAGTCAGAGCCTCTCTGTAACACAAACAACACAACAACAACAACAGAGTCAAGAGTCCCTCTCTGTAACACAAACAACACAACAACAACACAGTCAGAGCTTCTCTGTAACACAAACAACACAACAACACAGTCAGAGCCTCTCTGTAACACACACAACAGAGTCAGAGCCTCTCTGTAACACAAACAACACAACAACCACAGAGTCAGAGCCTCTCTGTAACACAACACAACACAACAACAACAGAGTCAGAGCCTGTCTGTAACACAAACACAACAACACCACAACAACAACAGAGTCAGAGCCTCTCTGTAACACAACAACACAACAACAACAGAGTCAGCCTCTGTACCACAAACAACACATCAACAGTCAGAGCCTCTCTGTAACACTAACACAACAACACAACAACAACAGTCAGCTGTCTGTAACACAAACACAACAACACAACAACAACAGAGTCAGAGCCTCTCTGTAACACTAACACAACAACACAACAACAACAGAGTCAGAGGTCTCAAACTGTAACACAAACAACACAACAACAACAGAGTCAGAGCCTCTCTGGAACACAAAAAACACAACAACAGCCTCTCTGTAAACACACAGCTCCTCTGCTGCCTCGTGTGGTCACTTTGTCTCACAGTGAGATAAAGACGTGATCATGTGACGTAGACTCCTCCCCTCACCTGGTGACGGTCTGTTTGATTGGACGCTCCTGCAGCAGGATGCAGTGATTCATGGAGGAGGTGGAGTCATCGTCTTCTTCCTGTCAAACAAGACAGTGTGTGAGTGTGTTTGTGTCTGTGTGCGTGTCTGTGTGTGTGTGTGTGTGTGTGTGGGTGTTCAGACCGTGCGGGACAGCTCTGTGTTGATCTCTGATCTCTTGACAAGGACAAGACGAACGTCCCAGTCAAACTTAAGACACTGATGGACAAACTCTACAGAAGCCAGAGTCTGAGAGCTGAAGGGGGCGGGGTGGGGAGAGGGAGGGAGAGGGGAGACAGGGTAGGACAGACAGACAGATGTGAGCGGCTGAAGGAAACAGATAATAACTGTGGCACTTTACTTGCCTGTGTGTGTTGCACTGTTATCATGACGTGACTTACTTGTTGAAGAACTCATCATGACCGATGACCTTCAGCAGATACTGGTCCACGTCCAGGTGATCCAGATCCTCCTGAGAGTAGCACAGGGTCTGATAGATGAGCAGGTCCACGGTGGACGAACCTGGGACACAGGGACAAGAGTTTTCCACCTGTGTGGGCTTTTATTTTGAAGAGACAGTTGACGTCCTACCGTCACAGGTGAAGGTGAGCGGTTCTCTGAAGAGCTCACTGATGATGGTGACCTTCACACTGACCCCCAGACCCTGATGCAGCTCCTCCTGACCCACGGACGGAGACCACACCAAGCCAGCATTTCTTGACCGGTCACTGGACGGATACGCCGACCGTAACCTGGACCCAAGGACACAAGGACCCGAGGACACGAGTCAGGAGGACGGACAGGTGTCTCTGTGTGTCTGTGTCTGTGTGTGTGTTACTCACACATCCAGCATGTGACAGAAAGCCGCCACCTCCTCGTCTCTTTCCTCTGAAACCTGGAACAGTTCATAACCAAAGCCATTCATCCTGGACCCCAGAGACACCTGTCAATCAAACACAGAGAGCACCAGTCACAGGACAGACCACCACGACTGACCAATCACAGGAGAGTTAAACCAGACTTTAACCTGAAGTTAAACCTGAAGTTAAACCCGAGGTTATCTAGACTTCAGTTAGCTGGTTCTTACTGGGTCGGCAGAAACTCGTCGCTGGTTCCTGTTGCTCTTGGGAATGGATATGTGGGTTCTGGGTGGGACTTGTGGGGGGAGGGTCTTACTCCGAGCCACAGGCTTCCCTGATTGGTCCCCGTTGACCCTGCGACCTCGAGGCCGGCTCCCGCTGAGCGTGGACAGCGAGTCGTTGAAGTTGTCATCGTTCAGCTCTGTTGACATCACTTTGGGCAGGTCCAAGTCCGGCGTGAACAGGTTCACGTCACGGGGTGGGGCGGAGCCTCGAGGAGGCAGGGCGGGGTTCTCTGAGCCTGAGGAGGGAATGATGGGGTTCCGGGGTGGGATAGCGGGCGGCACATCATCTGGAAACGAGGAGAGTCCTTTAGAGAGAAACCCTGATCCAGATCCATGTGAGTCACCGAGGCCAGAGCCTGAAAGGTCCTGGACCATGGCAGGTTCTGGAATCTCCAGGATGAGCATAGATTCTTTGACAAAGCCTCCATGAGGGGGGAGGGTCCTGGCTGGGATGGGAGGGGGAGACTGGGAGACTCCAGGCTGGTTCAGGGAGGACTCAGATCTAGACAGCGGTCTCAGCTGGCCCTCTCCTGTGGGGGTGGAGCCGGTCTGACTAGGAGCAGTTTTGGTTCCTGTTCCACTTTTGTCCTGTTTGAGCCGCGACAGAGCATCATACTCCATCTGAAGAGCCTCGGCCAGAACCAGCTCCTTCTGACTGAGACCCAGAGTCTCCAGACTCCAACCCGCCTCGCTGGCCTCCTTCTGGGTCTGAGCCGCCGACATCACCCAGGCCGGGGGAGGAGCTTAGCAGCGAGGACACATGGAGCTGCTGAGCTGAGGACAGAGGACATAGATGTTTACATGAGACACTGTAAACAAATCAATCAGTCAATCAATCAATCAACGCTTCATCCTGAGCTTCAGTTAAAAACATGACCCAAACAGGGCGGAGTCAGACACAGTGCAGGTCTTTGATTTGTGGAGGCTGACAGCTCAGATGAGTCACGTGACCTTCAGCACACACATCCTGTAACATTCACCTTTCCCATCAGTGACGTCACTTATTTTCACCCCGCTCAGCTCAGACAGGTGCATGTGACGTCATTAGAGATGTTTGCTTTTTACACCTGCAGCACCAACATCTCACTAATATGAACCTAAATCTGCCGCAAGTACCTGCTGCCAGGTGCACCATCTGTAAGCCGAACTCACCGGAACCCTAAACCTGTCCTCCCAGGTCCATCAGAAAAGTTCTGACACAAACACGCCGCTGTCACAACACTGCTTTCTTTAAATGGTCACATTTCTGACTGGACTTAGGTTTGACCTTCTCCACACAGAAAGGCAGCGGTCCAGCAGAGACCGGATCTGAAGCTTCAGTCTCGGAGAATAATGTCATTCTCTCGGTCTCCGCGGGTTCTTACCTATCTGCGGGTCTATGGTCGCCGGCGGCGGGCGGCGGGTGCCATTTTACCGCGGTTCACTTTCTGATTAACGCCGTCTACTGCCGCCCAAACACAGGAAGAGACTGCGGGCTCCGCTCCGGTCTGGTCCGGTCTGGTCTAGTCCGGATCCTCACATTCAGCCCGCTGTGTCCGCCTCTGCTGACGGTAAACAAAGCGGTACGAGGCGGATCCGCCTCTGGAAGCCGGTCCCTGATCGCGATCCTAAGCGAGAGTCTCTGGCCCCGTCATGCGCCGTCAAGTCAGCGGGAAACAACACAATACGCTTCCGGTTAGATTTTCAAAATAAGATAAACTCAGTCACAGTTTCCCCAAACAACGCGATTTAAAGGGCAGGTATGCGATCAAAGTGTTTAAATGAAACTCAAATAAATTCAACATCAGCTCGGTTTGACTGGGACCGAAATAAAAAATAAAAATATATATTCAAGCTTCCGGTCACAGACTCAGGAAAAAGAAGAACAGTGACACCTGCTGGTGACCCTCCACAGTGCCATGTACCTGACGTACATGGCAAGTTATATGTTATAAATATAGAACCAAAACACCTTGTAACAAAGTTATTTAGCAAACACAAAGCTAACAGGCTATCACTGGAAGTGCTAATGTAGCATTAGCTCAGCTATTTTGTTTTCACTGTAGCTAAATTATTAAAGAAAAGTCTTTTATTTCATATCATTTTATTTTTATATTTGTTTGTATATGCTCATACATGTTCAACATTGTTACCATAGAGCACCCCCTGCTGCTGAAGAACCACTCACTCTCCCACATCAAAGACCACAGAGAAAATCAGAGCGCACAGGACGTGATCATGGGGGGGCAGCAAGGGGCGCTCACAGCACAGACAGAACCTGTTTATGTCAGTCATGTTATTACATTCAGTCAGATGTATTTATTCAGGTTCAAACCACAAAGTTTACATTTAAGAATATGAGTCTGAAAGTTTGACATTACACTTGTGTCCCACGTCGCTCTCTGGTGGACGTGGACATCATTGATTATCTCTTCATTAGAATCGTTGATGAAAATTATTTCACGTAATTAGCATCAAACACCAAGTAATGATGTCATTAGTGATGTCATTAAAGAGGGACACGTCACTGTGACGAGTCATGATGTCATTAGTGATGTCATTAAAGAGGGACACGTCACTGTGACGAGTTCTAGGCACAAGTTCACTGTCGTCCACTGAGAGGAGTGTCCACACGTGTCCATCACAGACCATGTGACCAGAGACTCCTCAGTGTGTCCTCAGTGTTAGTCATTTGATTGTCTCTGTGTCCACTGCCTCCTACAGGACAGCTCTGTCACTACACCTCGTCCTCGTCTTTAAAGGACGTCCGTCTCAGATTCTCTCTGACTTTGACAAATTCTGGAGCTTTCAGGTTTTTCTCCTCCATCTTCTGTTGTTTCTCCATCTGAGGACACGAGGACAGAGACAGTGAGACGAGGACACAAGGACAGAGACAGTGAGACAAGGACACAAAGACAGAGACAGTGAGACGATGACACAAGGACTGAGACAGGGACAAGAGGACAGAGACAGTGAGACGAGGACACAAGGACAGTGTGTGTGTGACTGTGTGTGTGTATGTGTCTGTGTGCATGTATGTGTGTAGGTGTGTAGGTGTGTATGTGTGTGTATGTACCACCTCCTCCTCCAGCTTCTTGTGTCTCTTCAGTAGCTCCGCCTCCAGAGGTGAGATCTTCCTGTGTGCTTCCTCTTCCTGTTTCCTCTGTTTGATCAGCTGATCTCGTTTCCTGCTCTCCAGGACTCTCTGCAGCTCAGGTTTGATCTCCACACTGTCGCCCCCTCTGGACACACACACGCACACACACACGCACACTGACTTAACAAAGTCTTATCACTAACCAGTTAATAACTAACCATAACCTCAAATCTTAATCTTCTTCAGCTGATGGCAAAAGCTCAATCTTCTTTGAGCTTCTGTCTCATTAGGACCAGGTTTTGGTCTTGTGGGCGACTGGTCCTGGTGTTTCATCCTGCAGAGGGCCCCCTCAGTGATGGTGGACACCTCGGTGGTGATGGACACCTCAGTGATGTGGACACCTCAGTGATGGTGGACACCCATTGGTGGACACCTCAGTGGTGATGGACACCTCAGTGATGTGGACACCTCAGTGATGGTGGACACCCATTGGTGGACACCTCAGTGGTGGACATGCTGGCCTCTTAGAAGCACACTTTAATAAAACAAATCTGTCCCTTTAAATATGTCCTCTTTTCACAGTTTTACTGAGATGTCTTCAAATCTTACACTTCATGTCTTCACATGTCCACATAATGTCCTAACAACATCATTTATCCTTATTTAGACATGTCCTCACCTGTCCCTACCTATTTAGACATGTCCTCACCTGTCCCTACCTATTTAGACATGTCCTCAGATAGGTGTCCCTGGTGTCCCTGGTGTCCCTGGTGTCCCTCTAACCTGCAGCTGCTCAGCAGTTCTCTGTGAAGCTCTCGGTGACTCCTGGAAGCTTTGACTGGATTCAGCAGTTTTTTGGGTTTGATGAGGTCTTCGTCCTCTTCGTCCTCTCCCACTCTGTCCGGCTGGGGGACATAGCCGGACACTAGGGACGGCCTCCTGTGGACGCCCTCAGTCCGATGCTGATGCAGGTCTCCATACGCTGAGGCTGAAGACATGAGGACAGACAGAGGTGAGAGGGGAACACTGTGTCCAGCAGAGGGCATTGCAAAGACTTTACACATCACTGTGGTGATTTGATGACATCAGCATGAAGGTGGGCGTGTCCCACAGGTCTCATTAATGTCACCTGATCCCAGTCTTTCAAATTTCAGACAAAGAGAAACCAGAGACCGACGCCCACTGCCACTGGCACCACCCATCACCAAGTCATGTGGCATCAAACAACAAAGAGCTGTGTATGATTATTGCCACACAGTGAGGCTGCTGCAGTCAATCACTGCACAGACCCCGCCTCCTGTGTGTGTTTGTGTGTGTGTAGTCAGATTAATCAATGTGACCTCTGACCTCTGACCTGACTGTAGCGACAGTTTTCCTATAAAAGGTCGCTAAGAGGCTTAGGTGGGCTCCACGCGTCATTCAAATGAATCCAAGTCCAGTGATGTTTCTTGTTTGACGATTTATTCTTGGTTGTATAATGATTTGACGGTAAACAGAAAATATAAATCAGGAACGCCACTAACCCCCTTTCTCTCTTACCCACCGCCGATCCGAGTGCCCAGGTGTATAGATTAAACCACACCCATGTGTCAATCAAAAAACGGAAGTGACATAACCAAAAAACAGTATGAGTGACCTTTCAAAATAAACAATAAACAAACAGACCAAATATGCATTTTGGCCCCTACACTGACCTCATATTGATCTGAAAACAGGAAGTGAGGTTGGATCACGTGACCAGACCTTATCTGTCCTCTACATGAGAGCTGTGAAACATCCTGAACCAGACCTTCAGAATCAGAACCAGAACCAGACTTTCAGAATCAAACCAGACCTTCAAAACTTTACATTACATGTCATTTAGCAGACGCTTTTATCCAAAGTGACTTACAATAAGTGCATTTAAACATTTGGGTACAAATAAGAGCTAGAAGTAAGAGCTTCAAGTAAGCCAAACTTTTTTAGTCGAGGTAGAGTCGGAAGAAATGTGTTTTTAGTCAGCTGCGGAAGATGTGGAGGCTTTCCGCTGTCCGGATGTCGATGGGGAGCTCGTTCCACCATTTGGGAGCTAGGACAGTGAACAGTCTCGAGTTCTGTGAATGCCTCTGCGATCCTCTCAGTGAGGGGGCAGCGAGCCGGTTTGACCTTCAAAACCAGAACCAGAACCAGACTTGCAGAACCAGACTTGCAGAACCAAACCAGACCTTCAAAACCAGAACCAAACCAGACCTTCAAAACTAGAACCAGACTTGCAGAACCAAGGGAAGATCAACAAAAGTCTTATTACTAACCAGTTAATAACTATCACTAACCTTAACCATAACCACAATTCAAATCTTTGTCCTAAACTTAATCAGTTTAAATGAAATGAAATTACAACATACATTATCTCAAGGACCAGGTTTTCGTCTCCAGGAAGACTACTGTCCTGACAAGGTCGCGCGCACGCACGCGCACGCACGCACACACACACGCACACACACACGCATGCGCTACACACACACACACACACACACACACACACACATCTAATAACTTAAGAGGATTCAGGACCACACTAAGTCCTGGTTCTTACCAGACTTCACCATCCCCTCCCACACTGAGTCACTGGTCCCCCTCACATCCATCTGATCCAGTTCTGATCCAGTTCTGATCCAGTTCTGATCTGGCTCATGTGTTCTAGTCTATGTGACTCGTTATGTTCTCTGTACGAGCAGCAGTGGGACTCCTACCCCCCATCCTCAACGCCCACCCACCCATAACCCCCCTCCCCCTTCAACCTCCTCCTCCTCTTCTCATTTCCCACGATGCTTCACATCACTTTGAGTTTTCTTTGATCTACAAGTCTAACATTTCCCTCCTCAAACTAAAACTGACCAGACTGAGGGAGGACTGTCCCAAGACCCAGACCTTTGAGAACCTCAGACCTTTCAGAATCACAGACCTTTGAGAACCTCAGACCTTGAGAACCTCAGACCTAAAAGAACCTCAGACCCAGTGAACCTCAGACCTTTGAGAACCTCCGACCCCTGAGAACCTCAGACCTTTGAGAAACCAGCAGTTTGTTGTGATTCAGGTGTTCGCTGCCCCCTAGTGGCTGTGACAGACAAAAGGAGGTGGTGATGTGGTCAAGGTTCATGAATGGTAAACAATAACCAGCAGGTGGAGCTGATGCTGCAGCATCTGCTGTTAAACCACAGAAGAAGAAGTTCTACTGTCTTCTTTTTTTATCTTTTACAGTAGTTGTTGTTTGTGATGATGCCTCATTAACCTTTAACCTTTCCTTTAATTGAACCTGACTTCACCTTCATGGACAAACTTACCTCTGCTGTTTCCATGAGTCACAGAGGTCTGGTCATCGTGGTCGATGTCGTACGACTTCTACAACAAAGACAAACAAAGTCACATGATCACGTCTTTATCTCACTCTCCCACACAAAAGATCCACCGCTGCCTCGTGTGGTCACTTTGAGCGATGGAGGCAGCAGAGGACCGCGAGTCCCCCGCCCCCCCTCCCCCTCAGTTGGATTCATTCTCTGTGACTGAATGGATTCTGTGTTGGTTGCTAGGAGACGCATCATCAGGCTTCAACACGGTGACAAGGCCTTCAGTGTGTTCCGGGGTTTTTGGGGGTGATGAATGAAGCTTTGTTCCTTTTATTTTGTGAGAAGGTTAAAGGGACAGAAAATCTGACCTCTGCTGGACAAACAGCTACATTACACTGTGGCAGAAAGTATGTATGAGTGTGTGTGTTAGAGTACATACAAACATAAAGAAAACATACAAACAGAACATAAAAAGAACATAGAGAACATGTAAATAATATATAGAGAACATATAGACAGAACATATAGAGAATATATAAAGAACATATGGAGAACATATAAAGAAGATATAGAGAACATATAAAGAACAGATAAAGAAGATATAGAGAACATAAAGAACATATAGAGAACATATAGACAGAACACATAAAGAACATATAGAGAACATACATACAGAACATATAAAGAACATACATCAACGTTACATGTCATAAATGACGTAACATCTAGCACTTGTTTGTACCCAAATGTTTAAATGCACTTATTGTAAGTCACTTTGGATAAAAGCATCTGCTAAATGACATGTAATGTAATGTATTATAAAGAACATATAGACAGAACATATAGAGAACATACAAAGAACATATAGAGAACATATAGACAGAACATACAGAGAACATATGAATAACATATAGACAGAACATATAGAGAACATATAAAGAACATACAGACAAAACATACAAAGAACATATAAAAAACATATAGTGAACATATGTAGAACATATAGAGAACATATAAATAAGATATAGAGAACATATAGAGAACATATAGACAGAACATACAAAGAACATATAGAGAACATATGAAGAACATATAGACAGAACATACAAAGAACATACAGATACTATATAGAGAACATACAGACAGAACATATAGAGAACATATAAAGAACATATGAAGAATATATAGAGAACATATAAAAAAGATATAGAGAACATGAAGAACATATGGATAACATATAGACAGAACATATAAAGAACACATAGAGAACATATGAGGAACCTATAGAGAACATACAGACAGAACATATAAAGAAGATATAGAGAACATAAAGAACATATAGAGAACATATAAATAAGATATAGAGAACATATAGAAAAGATACAAAGAACATATAGAAAAATATAGAGAACATATGAGGAACATATAGACAGAACATATAAAGAACATACAGACAGAACAAATAAAGAACATATAGAGAACACACAGTACATCTAGCACTTGTTTGTACCCAAATATTTAAATCCACTTATTGTAAGTCACTTTGGATAAAAGCGTCTGCTAAATGACATGTAATATAAAGAACATATAGCCAGAACATATTGACAGAAACATATAAAGAATATATAAAGAACATATAAAGAACATATATAGAACATATAAAGGAAATATAGAGAACATATAGACAGAGTTAGGAGTTGTTTTCTTTCCTTGTGTGTGTGAGTGTGTGGCTTAGTGAATGTTTGTGAGTGTAAGAGCACTTGGCCAAAGAGGTGTCTACCCCCACCTACAGGAGGACTGGGAGACCAAAGGGGGAGCCCAAGGGGGAAGAAGCCCTTAAAAGACCTGAGGTCACAGCAGCTGGGCGTGGCTGAGAGGGAAAACAATTCTTTGACCGTGTTGAAGCCCATGTGAATCTGTGTTAAGCCATATGAAACCAGACTTTACGTTTATTTTATTTTGTCATTCTACTTTGTACCAATAAATCACTAGAAGAGCAACTAGATCAACTTTCATCTCATTCATTCTTCATCTGCACGCGTCAAAACCACACCAACTCAGTCACTAGTAGCAGCTCAAAGGCAAAGGACAAAAGGGTGGAACAGCTGTAAGTCAAAGAATTGCTCTCTGTGGAAGGACCTGGAACAAAGGAAGTGCATGTGTCTGGAAAAGCTGAAGTGAAGAAACACTTTGAACTATTTTCATTGGTGACTTTATAAGGACTTATTTGGATGAATATTGAGTTATATTTTTGAAGAAAAAAAAGGAAAGTTTGTTGAGTTGAACAATGGACTCAATCTCAAAGGCAAAGGCAGCAGGAAATGTCTGAAATGTCTGAAACAGAAACTAAGCAAGCAGCAAAGAATAGTAGAAAGGGTAAAGGTGCTTCATTAACGCGCATCATGATTCTGAGTCAGATCCACTGAATCTGGACACAGTAAAGGAAAGCTTTCAGAAATATATGGAAAGGACGAGTGTATTATGGACACTGAGCAATGGTATCAGCCAAAGATGATGAATAGCACTGAATTTAAGACTAAAGTGGAGAAGTGGATTCAGTCCTGCCCTATTCAGTCCCTGACACAAAAGGAGAACGTAGTCGAAGTCAGTCCAAAGGACAGTGTCTCTGTAGTGAGCCAAAGTTCTAGCTCTAGCAGAGTCTCATGTGGAAGCACTGATTCAGCGCGTCAGATTGCACAGGCAGAGAGGGCTTCATTGTTGGCTATAACTGCTGCATTAAAACAAAAACATGCATTGGAGGAAAAGGAAGAGCAGTTGATGAAAGAAAGGGAAGAAATAAGAAGACAAAAGGAAACTCTTAACTTTGAAACTGAGTTGTCAGCTACAGATGCCAAGCTTGCAGTGTTGACTGATGCTGACGAACATGTTTCTTCTACTCCAATTGATGACATGAATAAGTATTTTGAGGAGAATGTAGAAGTTGTTAGTAGGAATACTGTACAAGCAGGAACGCAAATCAAAATGCACAAAGAAAGGAGTGTGCGACCAAAGGACAGAGCACAACATTTACCGTTGCATCAAATGCCCTACACGCAAGCACATTCCCAAGGTGAGCGTGGAGACTGGTTACTTCAAGAAACGCAAGGTGTTGTAGGAGCAGCACTGAGACCACGATTGTCACAGGCAGGTAACACAGCTGGAAGAGTAGGCCAACCTGGGCTAACACAACCGAGTTTTGACAATGAATCCTTCTCTATCCTCTTTATTCCTTCTCTATCCTCTTTCTCCCCTCTATCTCAGGATCAAGTTCTTTCCCTAATAACCTCTGCCCGCCCCACCTCCTGCCCCCTTGACCCTATCCCCTCTCACCTTCTTCAGTCAATTGCTTCTGATCTTCTTCCTTTCCTCACCCACCTCATTAACACATCTCTGTCATCTGGTTGCTTTCCGGACTCTCTTAAAGAGGCCAGAGTGACCCCCCCTCCTTAAAAAACCCACCCTTGACCCGTCTGAAGTAAATAACTACAGACCTGTCTCTCTTCTTCCTTTTCTCTCCAAAACTCTGGAGCGCGCTATCTTTAATCATCTCTCCTCCTACCTTCACCGGAACAACCTTCTTGATCCTCTTCAGTCTGGTTTTAAAGCAGGTCACTCGACCGAAACTGCACTTCTTGCTGTCACTGAGCAACTCCACACTGCCAGGGCTGCCTCTCTCTCCTCTGTGCTCATCCTCTTGGACCTTTCTGCAGCGTTTGACACAGTTAACCACCAGATCCTTACTTCCTCCCTTCAAGAACTAGGTGTCTCAGGCTCTGCACTTACCCTACTCTCGTCCTATCTTCAAAACCAAACATACAGAGTAACCTGGAGAGGATCCGTGTCGGAACCCTGTCCTCTAGCTACTGGGGTCCCTCAGGGTTCTGTCTTGGGCCCTCTCCTCTTCTCTCTATACACCAACTCTCTTGGTTCGGTTATTCGCTCTCATGGTTTTTCCTATCACAGCTACGCCGATGACACCCAACTCATTCTCTCTTTTCCCAGCTCCGACACACAGGTAGCAGAACGGATCACCGCTTGTCTGACTGACATCTCTCAGTGGATGTCTGACCATCACCTGAAACTCAATCTCGACAAGACTGAATTTCTTTTTCTCCCAGGAAAGGGCTCTCCCACCACAGATCTAACCATCACCCTCGACAACTCTGTGGTAACTCCTTCTCACACCGCAAGGAACCTGGGTGTGACACTTGACGACCATCTCTCCCTCACTGCCAACATTGCTGCAACAGCTAGATCTTGCAGATACATGTTGCACAACATCCGAAGGATTCGGCCTCTTCTAACCCAGAAGGCGGCACAGGTTCTGGTCCAGGCTCTTGTCATCTCACGCTTGGATTACTGCAACTCCCTCCTGGCTGGTCTTCCTGCATGCGCCATACGACCTCTGCAACTCATCCAGAATGCAGCAGCTCGACTGGTCTTCAACTTACCAAAATTCTCCCACACTACGCTGCTCCTCCGCTCCCTTCACTGGCTTCCGGTAGCTGCTCGCATCCGCTTCAAGACTCTAGTGCTTGCGTTCCATGCTACAAACGGATCCGGTCCAGCCTACATCCAGGACATGATTAAAACCTACACCCCAGCCCGGCTCGCTGCCCCCTCACTGAGAGGATCGCAGAGGCACTCGCAGAACTCGAGACTGTTCACTGTCCTCACTCCCAAATGGTGGAACGATCTCCCCATCGACATCCGGACAGCTGAAAGCCTCCACATCTTCCGACGCCGACTAAAAACACATTTCTTCCGACTCTACCTCGACTAAGACGACAAAAAAAAAAAAAAAAAAACTTGTACATCGCACTTATGACTAGCACCTCATAGTTTGTTCTACTTGAAGCTCTTACTTACTTCTAGCTCTTATTTGTACCCAAATGTTTAAATGCACTTTTGTAAGTCGCTTTGGATAAAAGCATCTGCTAAATGACATGTAATGTAATGTAATGAATCGTGTATACAAGAGCAAAGTACACAATACAGGCAGCTGGTTGATGATCTTGTCCAATTTATAGACAGTGGAGGACCTGTGATGCCAGAGCCACAGCAGGTACCGCACAGAGAACTGCATGATGAACTGCCATCCAGTTGTCTAATTGCTATCTTGAATAGACAAAATGAAATTACATCGATGCTTCTCAAACAACAGCAAGAGTGTCGCCACCTTTGATGGAGACATCTTACAGTTCAGGTCATTTATGACGTCCTTCGAACAGAACATTGAAAGGAAAACGGACAATGGACAAGACAGATTGTTTTATCAACAGTACAACAGTACACAAAAGGTCAGGCCAGAGACCTAGTAAGAAGTTGCCAGCATATGAGTGCAGAGCAAGGGTACCTCAAAGCAAAACGCTTGCTATATGAACATTTTGGCAATGAGTATAAGATATATTGACGCAAAAAGAAACCCTGCTGATGACTGCTCTAGAGGAGTGAGTCTGGACAGGTTCATGGGGAATCCCAGATGGATCTGTGGACCAGAGTTCCGGCTGTCATCTGAAGACGAATGGCCGAGTGAGCAGGTGAACAAATTTCAACTTTGTGAAGACGACTCGGAGGTGAGAAAGGCTGTTACAGTCAATGCCATTATGTCCTCCTATTTTTCAGACTGGCTTAAATTGAGAGTAGCTGGTGCCTGGATCTTAAAAGTAAAGGCCAGACTCAAACATTTGGCACTGAAAAGAAAAGACTCAAAGGAAGAAAGTGGGAGGAGCAAGAGAACAACTGTAATGAACAGACAATCCAACAAAGTTGACATGAAAGTCTCAGTCACAGTTGATGATCTGAAAAGTGCTGAAAGAGCAATACTCAGCTTTTGTGCAAAGGCAATCTTTTTCAGAGGAGATCAACATGCTGCAAAAAGGAGCAGTGTGTGTGAAAAAGCAGAGCAACATCTACAGGCTGGATCCAGTGCTGGATGATGGCATTCTCAGAGTAGGTGGACACCTCAGAAGAACATCAATGCCTGAGGAAAGAAAACCTCCTCCCATCCTGGTCAAAAACCACCACGTATCAACTCTGATCCTTCACCACCTACATGTTCAAACTGGACATGGAGGAAGGAACCATATGCTATCTGAGGTATGAAAACAATACTGGATAATAAATGGTCTTAAACTTCAATAAGGAAGCTTGTGTCACACTGTGTGTTTTGCAGAAAGAACAGAGGTAAATTAGGTGAGCAAATGATGACTGACTTAAGTGAAAGACTCGCCACTGACCTAGTACCGTTCTATAATGTGGGCCTTGACTACTTTGGTCCCTTCGAGATTAGAAGGGGAAGGATCACCATAAAGAGGTACGGCGTGATCTTTACCTGTATGACCAGCAGAGCAATCTGCAGTATCTGGAAGTGGCCTGTTCTTTGAACACTGACTTGTGCATCAATGCCATTAGAAGATTTCTGTGTCAAAGAGGTCAAGCAAAACACATACGATCAGACAACAGCACTAACCTAGTAGGTGCACATAGAGAGTTAAGAGAAGCACTCAGTACTTTTGACCAAAGAAGAATCCACCAGACTCTCATGAAGGATGGGGTTTGTTGGAATTTTAATCCACCAACAGCCTCTCACCTTGGTGGATTCTGGGAAAGACTTATCAGAATGGTGAGACAGACCTTATGTTCAGTCTTAAAGCAGCAAACCCTAGATGATGAAGGCCTGAGCACAGTTTTCTGTGAAGTGGAAGCAATACTTAATAGGCGCCCAATTACATGGGCATCTGATGACCCACAGGATCTAGATGCCCTGACGCCCAGTCATATCCTGCTGCTTCGAACTAGCCCTGTTCTCCCCCCTGGAGTCATGTCAAGGTCTGACCTATACCACAAGAGACGTTGGAGACATGTCCAGTATGTAGCTGAGCTGTTTTGGAAGAGGTGGCTCCTCTTCTGCAAGAAGGGCAAAAGTGGTCAAGAACAAAAAGTTTGTGGTAGATGAGAAGAATTGTGGAAGCAAGACCTGATGTCAGAGGTCATGTACGGGTTGTGAAGTTGCAAACCAAGACGAGTGTCCTGGAGAGGCCAGTCACTAAGATCTGCCTGCTGTTAGAGGGGGATGAAGAGAAGTGAAAGCTCTTAATTGAGAGAAGATAAGTGAACTCATTTATGTTTCAATATTTCAGAGCTAAATTTTCCATTCAAATGATGATATGGCTCCTTTATGTTTGATGAAGTAATTATTTTTGTCTGTACAAATATAATTAGGGGCCGGTGTGTAGGAGCCAAATTGATAGTTGTGTTAAGTTTTTGTTTTCTTTCCTTGTGTGTGTGAGTGTGTGGCTTAGTGAATGTTTGTGAGTGTAAGAGCACTTGGCCAAAGAGGTGTCTACCCCCACCTACAGGAGGACTGGGAGACCAAAGGGGGAGCCCAAGGGGGAAGAAGCCCTTAAAAGACCTGAGGTCACAGCAGCTGGGCGTGGCTGAGAGGGAAAACAATTCTTTGACCGTGTTGAAGCCCATGTGAATCTGTGTTAAGCCATATGAAACCAGACTTTACGTTTATTTTATTTTGTCATTCTACTTTGTACCAATAAATCACTAGAAGAGCAACTAGATCAACTTTCATCTCATTCATTCTTCATCTGCACGCATCAAAACCACACCAACTCAGTCACCAGTAGCAGCTCAAAGGCAAAGGACAAAAGGGTGGAACAGCTGCTACATATAGAGAACATATAAAGAACATATAGACAGAACATATAAAGAACATATAGACAGAAAATATAAAGAACATATAGACAGAACTTACAAAGAACATATAGAGAACATATAAAGAACAGACAGAACATATAAAGAACATATAGACAGAACATAGAGTAAATGGTGTTCACATGCTGACAGACTCCGCCCCCTCCCTCTGCCCCTCCCACCACCTGTTGCTGGATCACTGAATTAAAAATAGCCTGGGTCTGAGAAGCTGTCAGCTGTTGTCACCATGGAAACAAATACACCCCATAATTCAGATGTTTCTCTTTGAGGAATCACTTCACTGCTGAGGACAGTGACGAGGACAGACTTGTCATCAAATGTCCGGAGAAAAGTGTCCTCTCAGAGACACAGACACACACACTCAGTGATTTTAACATCACTCACACACACAGGAGTTGTTGATCCACTGCTGCCTCCATCACTAAGTTCTAATGTCTGATTTTGTCATTTCAGTGTTTGAAATCCTACGTTCAGATTGACCTCAGTGACACAAAGTGACCACCCGAGGCAGCAGAGGACCAGCAGCTCCTGTGTCCCCGCAGTTAAAAACACTGGTTTTCTCTCTGAGGTTTGGTGTGGGAGAGTGGATGACAGTGAGACAGAGACGTGATCATGTGACGTAGATCACGTTGTGTGTCAGGCTGGTTCTCAGCAGAAGGGGGCGCTCACAGCACAGCCACTTCTTCATATAAGGACACAAAACCAAAAAATGTCCCTGAAACTTTCAGACAGGTCCACACTCACCTTCTTTCCATACACTCCTCCCATTCCTCTCGTCTTCTCGTCTGTTTGTGGACGCAGGTTCAGTCCAGTCCGTCTGTCTGTCTCTTGTCGTGTCCTGGCAGACTGACAGCCTGTCTCCTGGTGTGTGTGTGTGTGTGAACCACCTGTTCTCTGACTCTCAGCTGTGAGGAGTTAAATCCTCTGACTGGATTAAAGTGATTGGAGGAGACAGAGAGCAGTGATGTCTGTCTGTCCTCTCACTCACTCACTGTCTGTCTGTCCTCAGAGACACCTTCACATCCATCAGTGAGGTGGAGAAGCTGTTGCGTGCCCCATAACAGGTTTTTACTGTTTTGACCACTAGATGGAGATCAGCTCAGTCTGTGGTGACAACTAGTACTAACTACAATAACCTTAACTACTCCAACCACCAAACCCACCTTATCTAGTTAACAAACTAACCTTACCTAGTCCTATCACTAAACAACCCTAACTAGCATTAACTGAGTGTTTTGATGATAACGATGACGTCATAATTGATCAATAAAACCATGTTTATGAATCTACAGCTTTTTTTTTTTATTGTTGAGCTTCAGTCACATGATCGATGTCACACTGTGATGTCATGTGATTATTTACACTATAAATAAAACATCAATATCACTCATGATGATCAGACGAGGTCACATGATTCCACAAAACATGTCCACCACAGAGGCTTGGTCTCTACTGGTCCGGAGTGGGCGGGGCCTCCAGGTCTTCGTGGCTCGGACCCGACATCTGCATGAAGAGCTCCCTCAGCTCTGTGATGTCATCGTCCAGGGAGGGAAGGGGCGGGGCCGAGCGCTGCTCACGCTCCTCGATGAAGTCCCACAAACGAACGTTGTTCATGAACTGAAAACAAACACAAACACACGTCAACAAACAGCCCCGCCCATTGCCACACTAAACAAGACGGCGGCTGTGGACTCTGACCCGCACGCCTCCCTCGCTGCTCAGCTGTTTCCGCGGCCGCTCCGGTTCTGCT
Source organism: Solea senegalensis (assembly GCF_019176455.1). NCBI lineage: Eukaryota > Metazoa > Chordata > Actinopteri > Pleuronectiformes > Soleidae > Solea > Solea senegalensis. The sequence goes on from NC_058024.1 coordinate 1,128,888, forward strand.
CGGGTTCCGTCCGGAAAAGCATGAAGATACAAACACTTCCCTCCGAATGGACACGAACCGCGACCCTGGTCGAAGTACTTACACGCCTTCTTACTGCGCACACACAGGAAGTGACATCATTGGCTGAAAAACTCAAACTGGGTGTGGCTACTGAGACACAGGGAACTCACCTGACTCCAGATTTGAAGAGTTCAATGAGGTGATCCTTTTCGTCCTGGTCCTCGACCCAGTAGATGGAAGGAATGACAAACTCCGAGATGACACGACACTCAGGACAAGACCTGAAACCACAGAGACCAGAGACCTGAAACCACAGAGACCTGAGACCTGAGACACCAGAGAACCAGCTCTCTCAGGTCTAGGTCTCTCAGACCTTTGTCCGAGTCTTTCAGACCCTGATCCTGGATTCTTACTTGACAATGACATTGCTGAAGTTCCTGGTGCAGCGCCACCTCCTGATGCAGGACAAGCAGAAGGTGTGGCAACAAGACGACAAGATCCCGAACCTCCGCTCTGACGGGTTTATCTTCTGCACCACCAGCTCCATACAGATGGAGCAAACCTGTGGAACGACAGGAACAACTTAGCACACTCACCACGACTCAGCACACTCACCACGACTCAGCACACTCACCTTATCCTGACTCAGCTGAGCTGCAAAGGCCTTCTCCATGTCTGCTTCAAAGAGCAGGAGACACATCTGTGACAGACATATGAGTTTGTGTTTAACATTTATTACAGTACACACAAACACACACGTTAATTTCCCCGAGGGAACTTCCCAAAGGGATTAATAAAGTCGTCTGTCTGTCTGTCTGTCTGTCTGTCTGTCACACACACACCTTCTCGTGCATCCTCCTCTGCTCGGGGTCGTGGGGGTGGAGCACCTGTCGCCTGCACACGTCACACAGGTCGCCATGGAGATAAGTACAATTGTCTCCATAGAAACATTGTCCTGCAGCAGCATAAGGACACAGCTGGGGGAGGTCCTGGGAAGCCCCGCCCACTGGGGGAATAACTATAGAGATAGGTACACTGGTAACACGTATTACATCATGATGACATCATTACAGCTATCAGCCAATCAGAGGACAGCGTGCTTTGTCCAACCTTGGTCTTTAACTGAGCCGTCCAGGCCCGTCCTGATGGCATCCACGTAAGTCTGAGGAGCGGCGGCGGCGGCGTCTGACCACACACTGTCAGCTGGAGCGCCAAAGTTCCTTTCCACAGGCATACCTGACAGAGGTCAGAGGTCACAGACACGATACAGTTATCAGGTTGGACATCAAGTATCGAGTGGAACCAGGACTTTCTGATTCTCCCAGAATCATTCAAATATTTAAAATTTCCATTCCTCGTTTGGATTCACAGTCTGCCGAACACCAACAAAGAAGAAGAAACCGCGCGGCCATTTTTTAAAAGCTTTGCTTTTAAAAATAATGAAGTCACCTCAGTGAAACAGGACGGCGACAAACATCAGGGAGTACAATACCAGCTCTGACCTGGACGCTGACCCTCAGTCCAGCACCACAGTGACCACTGGTTTACCTTTTACTTGGGTAAGTAAAAGGTAAACCACTTAAACTGGAGCTAAAGCGGTGTGTTCTCATTTGTCCAGAACACTCACACATGGTCTTGGGTCGTACCAGATGTTCCTTATTGTTGGTGTTAGTCGCTCAGTGGGAGGAGTCACTGCAGTCATACACTTAGGACATATGTGTAAATGTATAATATTTATATACAAAAAGAGCTCATTTAAAATATGTTCACTTTTTTGACCCCGCCTCTTAAAAAAATCGGAATCGAGAATTGCTCAAATTCAAACAATGCCCAACCCTAATCATGTGTACCTAATAAAGTGGGTGGAGTCATCGTGTGTGTGTCTCACCCCTGTCTCTGAGGACCAGGTTCTTCTTCACTCCACCTCTGATTGAAGCCCCACCCCCAGCTCCGCCTCCTTCACCTCCTGGATTCTCTGAAGCTCCTCCCCCACCTCCTCTGTTTGAAAGTTTGACATGGTCGTACCTGTACAGGAAGTGATGTCACTGTTCAGACATAAATCACAGAACACACCTGTCCAGTGCGTGTGTGTGCATGCATGTGTGTCTGTGCGTGTGTGTGTACCTGCAGCGTTCTCCATAAGCACATGTTCCTCTCTGGTAGAACTTACAGATGGTTGAAGGTTTGCTGTTGTTCAGGTCATGAGAAAACAAACAGCGACTTCCTTCTCTGCAAACACCATGGAGGAAGTACCTGAAACACACACACACCCCTGTCAGTCACATGTCACCATGACAACACCTGGTAGCCAAGTGTAAAGGGAACTTGGCTTGTAACCGGAAGGTCGCCGGTTCAAGTCCCCACCAGGTCAAAAGGGCTGGGGTACCCCTGAGCAAGGTACCCAACCCCATTGTTTCCCCTAAGGGGATTAATAAATCTATTGTACCACCTGTACTTCATCGTAAACCTGTTGTGCTTCCTCGTAGACCACCTGTACTTACTAGTAAACCTGTTGTGCTTCCTCGTAGACCACCTGTACCTCCTCGTAAATCTGTTGTACTTCCTCATAGACCACCTGTACTTCCTTGTGCATCTGTTGTACTTCCTCATAGACCACCTGACCACCTCTTCCTCATAAACCTCAGATCAAGATGATTTGATTTACAGGAAATGTAATGATCTCTCACTCATACTCATACACACACACACACGCTATAAATAAAGTCTTATCACTAACCAGTTAATGACTAACCCTAACCATAACCTCAAAACTTAGTCCTTAGGGCAGCCTGTGGCCAAGGGGAAAGGGAACTTGACTTGTAACCGGAGGGTCGCCGGTTCAAATCCTCACCCGGCCAAAAAGGGCTGGGGTACCCCTGAGCAAGGTACCCAGCCCCCAATGCTCCCCGGGCGCACTCAGTGTGGCAGCCCACTGCTCCTAATTCTAGGATGGGTCAAAATGCAGAGGAATACTTTCCCTAAGGGGATTAATAAAAACTAACTAACTTTAAACTTAACCAGTTCCTCAGAAATCAGGTTCTGCCTCATTAGGACCAGGTTTTGGTCTCCATTACCACGACTGGTCCTGACAAGGTCGGCGTTTATGACAGAAAACACACAAGCGCGCGCACATGTGACTTGAACCCGCTCTTTGACCAGTAGAACATATTCACGCGCTAACAGCTAAAAACATTAGCACGATGCTAACGCGTTCTCAGAGATCTGAGTCAGAAACAACGCGAGACTCAAACACGAACAAAGCAGACGGACAGGTAACACACACACACTCTCTCTCTCTCTCTCTCACTCTCTCTCACACACACACACACTGACCTGCAGGTCACCTGCTTCGTGCTCATCTTCCTCGCGGAGCTTCGGCTAACAGCGACTGTCACTGCGGTGTTACGTTCAAACGGTTCCGACTGTGAGCCACAGCCACAGCACGAAGGTTCCTATGAGCTCTGTGACGGTTCCACGAGCACAACCATGACCAAAGCCACGTCATCGTGACGTCATAGTCAAGTCTTAGTTGATAAGACGACGATAGTAGCTGAGACCAAACTTCACATGGTTAACAGACAGGAACCTTTTATATTTACAGGAAGTTAATGATAAAACAGTTCACACACACACACATGTTCGACTTCATGACTTGAGGGGACATTGCATTGATTTACATTAATTTCCTGGAGATTTACTCAACCATAATTACTAGTGGTTTAGTCCTAATCCTAATCCTAACCTTAAAACATATCTTCACCTTAAAATGTAGTCATGTACGTTATGGGGACTCTTTGTCTCACATAATGTGACTGTGTACAGGTTTAGGTCCCCACAACATAGGTAATACCTGGATACACACACAGGTAACTTCAGAACACTTACACTCCCAGTTTCCATGACGATGTTCTTAACACGGTCCAAAGGTCACCAGTTCAGACTGAAGGAGCTCCCGGTGAGTCTGGTCACATGACCGTCTGTCTGACAGTGGCTACAATGTGATAGGCTGCATGTGAGCATGTGATGTCATCAAATAGGTTGTAACCTGGCAACTGGGTGTAACAATGTAACAGAGAAGAAGAGAATGAGTGAGGGGAGAAACAGAAGAGAAGATGGAGGAGATGGAGAACAGTGTGATCCGACTGAGTCACTGTCAGAAGAACATCTTCTGTTTCTCTGTGCCGGAGCGGTGTCCAAGCTGTGGAGACGAGCTGAGGGGGAGCAGACTGCAGGAGGCGCCGGTCAGCCTCCCCTCCCCCTTCACTAATGGACACAAGAGCTCATGCTGCCTGTTGATCGCACCTGCACACAACAACCTGCACAGGTAAGGGTTCACATGATTTCAGATTCTTTCAGGTCTGAACCAGGTCTGAACTGTGTTCATCCAGTCTGAACCAGGTCTGAACTGTGTTCAACCAGTCTGAACCAGGTCTGAACCAGGTCTGAGCTGTGTTCAATCGGTCTGAACCAGGTCTGAACTGTGTTCAACTGGTCTGAACCAGGTATGAGCTGTGTTCCACTGGTCTGAACCAGGTCTGAACTGTGTTCAACCAGTCTGAACCAGGTCTGAACTGTGTTCAACCAGTCTGAACCAGGTTCGAACCAGGTCTGAGCTGTGTTCAATTGGTCTGAACCAGGTCTGAACTGTGTTCAAGTGGTCTGAACCAGGTCTGAGCTGTGTTCAAGTGGTCTGAACCTGGTCTGCACCAGGTCTGAACTGTGTTCATCTGGTCTGAACCAGGTCTGAACCAGGTCTGAACTAGGTCTGAACTGTGTTCAACCAGTCTGAACCAGGTCTGAACTGTGCTCATCCGGTCTGAACAGGTCTGAAACAAGGACAGTGTACAAAACAAACAAACAACAATAGAAACAGAAACAGGACACCAGTGAATTACAGAGTTTAAACCGGTGGGGTTTGAGTCTGGATTTAAAGATGATCCAGAAGAACAGTGTATAATTGCTGTTTTTGTCCTCAGAGACTTTGATGGAACGTCAGATCTTCACACCGGCATCTCCAGCACTAAAGGTAGAAGTCAGAGGTCAGAGGTCGTGGCCAGATACCACAGTCCTTCCCTGTCCATGTCAGACATAATCACTGGGTGTGTGTGTGTGTGCGCATGTGTGTGTATGTGTGTAGGCCTTGTGTATAACTACACTCAGAGTGGTGTCCGTAGAGATCAGAGTGGGTGGGAGCGCTGCGTCAGTGTTCCTCTGGTCCGACCCGACATGTTCCACCTGATGGATCAGTGGGACCAGTACCTGGGTCGCTTCTCTGAAGGACCTATGTGGGACCCTGTCTGGCACAGGTACACTCTCACACCTGGTACAGGTACACTCACACACCTGGTACAGGTACACTTACACAACTGGTACAGGTAAACTCTCACACCTGGTACAGGAACACTCTCACACCTGGTACAGGCACACTTTTACACAACTGGTACAGGTAAACTCACACCTGTACAGGCATACCTCACACCTGGTACAGGTAAACTCACACCCGGTACAGGTACACTTACAATAACTGGTACAGGTAGTAAACCCTCACACCTGGTACAGGTACACTCTGGCACAGGTACACTCTCACACCTGGTACAGGTACACTTACACAACTGGTACAGGTAAACTGGTACACTCTCACACCTGGTACAGGTACACTCTCACACCTGGTACAGGTACACTCTCACACATGGTACAGGTACACTCTCACACCTGGTACAGGTAAACTCACACACCTGTCTGTCTCTCTCTGTCTAGGTTTGATGAGGACAACCATAACTGCTTCAGTTTCTGTCTGAACTTTATTAACAGCGTCCTGGCGGTGGAGGGGCGGAGCTCTCTCAGCAGAGATGCCTTCACTCACAACTTCATCTTGCCGAGGATGAGGAGGGTGTCTAAGTTCACCACATTATACCAGCACATCCAGAGACAGCAGTACTATGTGGTGGACGGGCAGGAGGACAGACAATAAAGACGGGGGTTAAGGAGGAAGAGAATGATGGACAACTTCAAACTTTGAACTGTAGGGGGCAGCACTGCACCTCCTACAGTACAACCTGCAAAAGACAGACAAGAGGACAGACAGAAGTGACAGGAGGACAAACAATAACATGTCCGTGTGTTTTTCTCTGTTATATATGAACAAGTGTTTTCTGTGTCACTGAACATCTACATACCTGTGAATGAGTTAATGAGTGATCGTGTCAGTGTGTGTGAATTACTGTGTGAATGTGTGAATGACTGTGCGAGTGATCGTGTCAGTGTGTGTGAATGAGTGAATGTGTGAATGACTGTGTGAGTGATTGTCCAAATTAGTAAATAAACATGAACAGTTTACATGTGAAGTTTATATTAATCTGTGATTCACATTCACACATTCACAGTCACATGACCTGAACTAAACCACTTTACACACACATTCACACATTCACACCATCAATTCAATTCAGTTGAGTTTTATTTGCGCTGAATCATCACATACATGAGCCTGTTTCAGAAAGCAGGTTCAGCAAACTCTGAGTTAAAACCTTAACTCTAGGTTGACCTACTCTGAGCTGGTTTCTGAACAGCTGATCGGCATCAGTTAAATTCACTCTGAGTTACGGGTGTGTGTTGGGAATGAAAAAAGCCATCATCAATGGAACACTGATACCATGATTCACCATGGCAACAGGTAAACAAAGAGCTCAGCCTCCATTTTAATCCAGTTGAGCAGAAATATGAACACATGACATTTATGTGAAGAGAGGAGTTAATAAATGAACACTGTTACATTTCATACAGTGTAATTCACTCATTCATCCTTTCATTAATGATGATAAATGCAGTGCGACCAAATTTGATTTGATATTTATTCAGCTGGAACCTGACGATGAGAATATGGCTCAAACTGATAAAACATAGTTTATTATGGACCTATCATTATAAAAGTGTCCATACTATAGTGCTCAATACTATTTAATGACTATATTTCCACGTGTAAATATAAACACAGTCACTGAAATGCTGTCAAACATTAAGATTTTATCTACAGCGAGATTCAAAAAGTCACTTCTAAACTAAAGTGAAGTTAAAGTGTTTCCAGCTGCATCAGAAATATTCACATCAGCTATAATCTCCATCATGATGTGATCTATGACAGAAACATTGAATTTAATGAGACATGAGCTCCCCTGGGCGGGGCCACACCCTGGACAGATCACCTGTCCATCACAGGGACACAGAGACAAACAACCGTCCACTCTCACACAGACAGTTTCCCTGATCTCAGGTTTCTGTGGGAGGAGCCTGGAGAAAACCCACGGCCACACAGGGAGAACATGTGACCTCCATGCAGAAAGACTCTTGTTCTGACCGGGCCACAAACCCTGGTCTTCTTGCTGTGAAGGCAAGAGTGTTAACCTCTCACATCAGCAGACTTTGGGGCGGAGTTAACTGTAGAAGAGGCGGTTCAGTAGCAAAGGTCACAGAGCAGTGACCTCTGTTAGATCTCTGTTTGACCTCTCACTGATGTGGAATCACAGACAAAACAAGAGAAACAGAAGGTTTTATTACGATGTTTGAAGATTGATACAGAAGACGTTAAAAAAGAAACGCCGTCGTCATGGTGACGACAGTAAACACAATATTAAAGTGATAGGATACTTTTAATACAGACAAAGCTAACAATCAGACGTGGGCATGTCAGACTCAGACCCAGTGCAGACACCTGTGTTCCCGTGATGCTTTGCTCTCAACTCTTCTTCTGATGATGAGCGGTGCGACACCGCCCTCTACAGTTCAAAGTCTTTAATGTTCTGCTGGTTCACTTCTACTTGGTTCCGGTCCAAACGTGGTCCGAGTGAGGTGAAGGGGCACAGAGCTCCGAGTCGGAGTCGGACTCGCCCTCAGCGATGTAGGGGCGTACGGCGGCACAGAGCGTGGCCCCGCCCCCTGCTCTGTTGTAGAAGCTGCTGTTGAGGAAGTCCACATTCTCTCTGGACTGTGAGATGGAGAAGCCGCTGAACGAGCGCTCCAGCTCCTCGTGGTCCACAGACGGGATGGAGACGGACGTGTCGCTGTCCACTTTCACCTCCTCTTCCCCGCCCCCTGCCCCCCCTCCCTGCTCCGCTCTCTCCACCCCTCCCCGCTCTCCGGTGCTCTGACGGTTCGATCGGTTCCCACCGTGCCTCTCTCCAGCCGGAGGGGGTGGGAGTCGAACCAGAGACCCGTCTCCCACCGGACTCGGCGTGTTGCCATGGCTACCCTGAGGGGGGGGCGGAGCCTGTTGAGGGAGCTGGGAGCTAATGGGCTGCCAGGAGGTGGAGGGCGGGCATGTGGGGGCGCTGTAGTTCCTGTGTCCGGTGGAGCTGCTGGAGCGAACCATCTTCATCCCAAAGCGAGTCTTCTCCACATGGTCGCTAGGCAACACCCTACATAAACAACAACATAAAACACACAAAAGTACACAACAACGTGTTTACAACAACAATATGAGAAACAACAACACTGACTGTGGGTTTTTGGACATGGACTGGTTTTTGTCCAGCTGGTCCACAGGACTGTGGTAGGGCGGTGCTGGGTCCGGCTCCTTGGATCCAAAGTAAGCGTCAGTTTCAGCCTGAGGAATTCCCATTCTCTGGATGTAGATGTTGACCAGGAAGTCTAACTTCCGCTCCATGGACAGGACCTAGAGAGGACCAATCAGATTCAGAGATGAAGGCGTGTCTTCATCATGAAAGACATCATGACTCCGGTCAACTGTGTGCGTCACCTGCTTCTCCACCTTCCCCAGACGTCCCATCATGCTCGGGTCATCAGGAAGCTCCTCGCTGGACGCTTTTGGACGGTCTTTGTCTGTGACGGGCGTCCCTCTGCCAACAATCTGATCCACTCTGTGGAGACAGAAGACCACGCGTCCGTCATCCAGGAACAAAATATCAGGGGTCAAAGGTCAGGGCTCACTCACCTGGTCTGCAGGTTCTTGATGCGTGCTAACATGTCCAGGTGTCCGGCCGAGTACTGTTCGATCACGTCCATGACATCGTAAGGACGAAGACTCTCCTTGAACTTCCTCTTTGAAACCATGAAGCGCATGATGCTGCGACACAACAGAGACAGTCACTGAGCGCGTGGTCTGCCACGCCGTTTCCATAGAAACATCATAGAAATCATCCATTTACAAACTGACACTGATGCAGTTTGTCCAGGACTCGATCCAGAATCTGATTCTGGTTCTAGGAACATTTAAGTTAAGGTAATAATAAGAATAAGAATAAGAATAAGAATAACAATAATAATAACAATAATAATAACAATAAGAACAACAATAATAATAATAACAATGATAATAATAATAATAATAATGATAACAACAATAATAATAACCATAATAATAATAATAATGATACTAATAATAATAATAACCATGATGATAATAATAATAACAACAACAACAATAATAATAATAAGAGTAAGAATAACAACAACAATAAAAATAATAATGATAATAATAACACAGGGCCCTTAAGGGACATGTAAAACAAAGTTTTTGCGAGGCCAGTAAACATGGTCTCCTCATAAGTGAGAGAGGACTGAGACTCTGTCCTGACTGTTCATTAGTTCTGAGTTCATTAGAAGCAAATACAAATGACTGTGGACATCGTCATGGTTACCGGAGGACAGACATCCAGCCACTGGACTTTTGATTGACAGCTCTCTGCGCTGCCAGGTTAGGAGTTTCACATAGAGACAGAAACTTTTCACATCTTATTCAAAAATTTAAAAAAATAAAATACTTTACTCCAGAGTAAGAAGACGCAGTCACTGACAATAAATGAATAAATATATGATAGGTTTTATGTATAAATATTAAACAAGTTGTGTGGACAACATTAACGTTAGTGTTCTCTTCTCCCGTCGCATGAATGAAAGTTTTTGTGAGATTTTTTGTTTTTTCAGCCTCAATTTTTTTTCATGTCCCTTTAGGGGCTCCGTACAATAATATGTTGTTATTGTTATTAATAATAATAATAATAATAATAATGATAATAATAATAATAATGTCAACAATAATAACAATAATAACAATGATAAGAAGAAGAAGAAGGAGGAGAAGAAGAAGAAGTTCTTACCTCTCAACAAAACAAAACAACAACAGAAACAGTGAAAGACAAAAGGATGAAGCGAACTACACTAATGGGCCTTACCCCACAGCTGATGGTGACCTTTGACCCTGGGCAAGCACAAACCAATAAAAACAAAACAATAATGAATCATAAACAGCAAACAAAAGTGAGTGAAGCCAAAAATGAACGATGAGTCCAGAAAGTGAAAAAAACAACAAGATTTTCTCTGATGAAACAAAATTAAAGCTTTGATACCAGATGGCTCTGATGGTGACCTTTAACCCCGGCGTCAGGTCCTGAGGGACGAACTCACAGTGGCAGCTCTTGTTGTCGTCAGCCATGTCTTCTCCTGGAAGACTCGCATCTGGAAGAACAACAGCGCCACCAACCTGAAGCACTCAACACTGGACGTCTGGGGTCCAAACGCCTGGACCAGGTCCAAACGTCTGGACCAGATGAAAGTATGTGCCGTAGAGACCTGAACCATGTTCTGGGACTATAGACCATCCCTTTTCCTTCAGGTTCAGTTGACCCAGAACCAGACCTCCACAGAACCCACACCAATCACATCATGTATGTTAGGATCATGTGATCATGTCTATGTGTGTGTGTGTGTGTGTGTGTGTGCTGACCTGGTGAGCTCTTCTGTCTGAACTCTTCGTCCTGCATCTCTATCAGCACTACAGGAGGAGACAGAGACCACCATCATCATCATCATCATCATTCTATTCGCCTCACTTAGTATAAACGGTCTGATCCAGAATAAACAGTCTGATCCAGTATAACGGTCGATCCAGAATAAACAGTCTGATCCAGTATAAATGGTCTGATCCAGAATAAGCGGTCTGATCCAGAATAAACAGTCTGATCCCGATCCAGAATAAACAGTCTGATCCAGTATAAACGGTCTGATCCAGAATAAGCGGTCTGATCCAGTATAAATGGTCTGATCCAGAATAAACAGTCTGATCCAGTATAAAATAAACAATCTGATCCAGTATAAACAATCTGATCCGTATAAGCGGTCTGATCAGAATAAACAGTCTGATCCAGTATAAGCGGTCTGATCCAGAATAAATAGTCTGATCCAGTATAAACGGTCAGATCCAGAATAAACAGTCTGATCCAGTATAAACGGTCTGATCCAGAATAAACAGTCTGATCCAGTATAAATGGTCTGAACCAGAATAAACGGTCTGATCCAGAATAAACAGTCTGATCCAGTATAAATGGTCTGAACCAGAATAAACGGTCTGATCCAGAATAAACAATCTGATCCAGTATAAACCAGACCTCCTCCTCACTTCTCTATGATGTATTATTTTATCTCTCACAGAATCAGCTCAACGGTATTTTGTCTTGTAATCAATCAATTGATCTGGTCTTACATCACCAGGTCGGGTCTGGCATTGGTTCAGGTCTGGCTTTGGAAACTGAACCCCTCAGGACTGTGGAGATCTAAACCTGATTAAACTGTTACATGAAATGTTACCTGTGTTTGTTGATAAAAAAGGAATTACTAACATGAGACCTGAACCTGGACCACAAGACCTGAACATGAGTCCTGAACCACAAGCCCCCAATACTGAGCCCTGAGAGGACTGGAGGAGAAACTTAGCTTCTCTACAGTGATGACAAAAAAGAAACTATATTGAGCTACAGATGATTTTTATTTGCAGTTCAGCAAGTGACCACTGGGGCAAAGAGTTTGTGTTCTTGCTCACTGATGACTGACCTCCAGAGAATCAGGTTAGTTTAGGACTGAGCTCCTCTCATGAACTTCAGAGAGGAGCTCATTCCTAACCTGATTTACAGTTTTTGGTGGCAGGTTCTGGCTTATCTTACCCTCAGAGTTTTGTCGGGAGGCAGCTCCTCTGATTCTGAAGGCCTGCCGGGTTCGGCTTCGTTCTCCGAAGCTCCAACTTTTTGGGACCTTGCTGGGACTCTCCTCCTGACATGGCTCCACACTAGGGGAACGCCTCAGGGTCTGGACTCCCGCTGGACCTCCAGGACCAGGAGCAACACCGGGGCCAATGGATGGAACCACTGCAGAGACAAATCAGATTCAGAGCGATGTCTCTGTTGTTGTCTCTGTGGTTGTTTCTGTGGTTGTCTCTGTGGTTGTCTCTGGTTGGTTTGTTTCTGTGGTTGTCTCTGTGGTTTCTGTGGTTGTCTCTGTGGTTGTCTCTGTTGTCTCTGAGGTTCTGTGGTGTCTCTGTGGTTGTATCTGAGGTTGTATCTGAGGTTGTCTCTGTGGTCTCTGTGGTTGTCTCTGAGGTTGTCTCTGTGGTTGTCTCTGAGGTTGTCTCTGAGGTTGTCTCTGTGGTCTCTGTGGTTGTCTCTGAGGTTGTCTCTGTGGTTGTCTCTGTGGTTTCTGTGGTCTCTGTGGTTGTCCCTATGGTCTCTGTGCTTGTCTCTGTGGTTGTCTCTGTGGTCTCTGTGGTTGTCTCTGTGGTTGTCTCTGTGATTGTCTCTGTGATTGTCTCTGTGATTGTCTCTGTGGTCTCTGTGGTGGTCTCTGTGGTTGTCTCTGTGGTTGTCTCTGTGGTTGTCTCTGTGATTGTCTCTGTGGTTGTCTCTGTGGTTGTCTCTGTGGTTGTCTCTGTGATTGTCTCTGTGGTGGTCTCTGTGGTGGTCTCTGTGGTTGTCTCTGTGGTTGTCTCTGTGGTTGTCTCTGGTTGTCTCTGTGGTGGTCTCTGTGGTTGTCTCTGAGGGACCTTTGATGATGTCCTCACTCACCGTGCTGTGGAGAACCTTTTCCTTTGGTTCCTGAACTTCGGGGGGATGAAAAAACCCTCTCCTTCAGACTGACTTTCTGACTGAAGACAGACAGACAGGTCAGAGGTTTTATTATCAGAGGTCACTGAGGTCAGAGGTCAACATGTTGGACATTTGACTAACTCCAAACTAGAGTTCTGATGAGGACAGAAGTGGACACAAACCTGGGAGACTGTTCAGGCTGGACATCTTTCCTGACAGACAGACAGACAGACAGACAGACAGACATGAGAGAGGCCGTCACACAGGTGCATTTTTATCATTAAGTATTTTATGGAGTACTTGTAGTACACTTGTACCTGAAAGAGAGTCCTGACTTGTTCTTCAGGTTCCTCAGTAAATCCAGTTGATTGAGCGGCGGAATCAGCCTGGAGACAGAGACACTTAGTGTGAGGACATCTGAAGACAGAGACACTTAGTGTGAGGACATCTGGAGACAGAGACACTTAGTGTGAGGACATCTGAAGACAGAGACACTTAGTGTTGAGATCATTGAGCCTGGTTCTGGTTCTGTCAGAGAGTTCTTCTTCTGTTAAAAGTGCCCCCTAGTGTTTGTGTTTCTCTGCTCCATGATGTTGTCTGTGTACAGACGTGAGATCATGTTTGTGATGATTCAGCACAAATATACATTAATGGAATTGTTTCCTGTTTGCTTTGAGGAGCAAGAATGAAAGATTTCTCATAAATAATATTCAAGAATCTTCTTCTGTAACATCTGCTTTTCAGGTTTCACTTTGTCTGACAGGGATCTTTGTATTTCCCTGATTTCTAGAGCATAACATTTACATTAACAAATACATCCAGTTACACATGTACATGTTACATACAGATTATTATTATTGTTATGTTACATGTACATGTTACATACAGATCATTATTATTGTTACGTTACATACAGATTATTATTATTGCGATGTCACATGTACATGTTACATACAGATTATTATTATTGTTATGTCACATACAGATTATTATTATTATTGTGATGTCACCTGTACATGTTACATACAGATTATTATTGTAATGTTACATACAGGTTATTATTATTGTTCTTGTGATGTCACATGTACATGTTACATACAGATTATTATTATTGTTATGTTACATACAGATTATTATTATTGTGATGTCACCTGTACATGGGGACAGACACTGTCCTCTCGTAGTAGTCCCACGTTGACGACAGATCAGTTCGGCTCAGATTTGTGGCATAAACTCTCCACGCTGCCTGCACACAAACACAATGCCACTGTTTCCATGGAAACAACAAGAAATGTTCAGCTCCTTCAAAGTAAAAGCACATGTGTGAAAACATGACACAGTGACGCTGCGTTCACATCAGCACCGTATTAAATCTGATGTGAATCTGGATCAGATTCAGATTCAGGATCAGATTCAGGATCAGATTCTGACTGCATGGCTTTATGATGGTGGTCAGTGCAGCTTACCTGTGATGACATCACTGCTGTGCAGAGTGTGATGTCACAGTCTAGGCTCACCTGTATGAGTCCGGCTGCTGGATTCCGTCTCTTCTCAAAGTGTTTCTGTCTGTGCTGCTCCTGAACCTTCAGAGCAAAACCAGAACCAAGGATCCCCTGAGGACAGAAGAGAGCAAAGCAGTTGAGCTGAGCCGACCAGACCAGGTGAGTCTCACCTGTCTCAGGTGACCTCAGGTAACTGATTGAGAACCTCACCGCGGGCAAAGCGAAGAATGAAACTCCAATCAGAGTGAAAGTGGCAGCAAGAAGACGACCATTCCAGGTGATGGGAAACTTATCTCCATAACCAATGGTTGTCAAGGTGATCTGAAGGAGACAGCAGAAAAACAATACAGGAAGACAGGTGAGCTACCTGAGAAGAACCTGAGAAGAACCTGAGATGAACCTGAGAAGAACCTGAGATGATGTCAAGGTATTAGAGTCACACTAAACATACCTGAACACAACTGAACCCTAACCCTTAAATTAAAGTGAGGGGGAAAATGGGAGTTAAGACAATGTGTGTGTCTGTGTGTGTCAGTCTTACCAGTCCCCACCAGAGGGCGTCTGCGTACGTCTCAAACTGATCGTTATCTTCTTTTTCTGCCAAATAAACAAGGAAACTTGCCAGAATGAGACACAGGAAACCGATGTACCAGGCTGTGATCAGCTCCTGAGGGTGAGAGACAGAGACAATCATATAGATTTAATGTTAGATTGTGGTCCTTAATAGTCTTCTTCAAACCACACTGTAGACTTAATCTAGACTACCTGTAGACTACACTGTTAAGTCATTAAGAACAAAAATGTCCACTTCCAAAAAAAACTGCTATAAAATAAAAATAGTACAGATTAAAATTTCTGTTTTTTTCTGCATTCATCTTTGAGGTGGGAGCGTGTTTTTGTTCATCTGAACCAGAGCAAGCGGGAGGTCCTCCTTCACAGGGATTGGTTGAAATGACCTCCAATAACCTCCAACTGTGGCTTGAGGGAACTCCGTTTCCAGTGCTGTCTTCAGGGCATTTTCAAAGTCGCAGACAACAACTTGAGGGCGCCAATTGTTGTGGGTTACTTGTCGGATGGCCACTTGGAGTACTTGCCTGTAGTGTCCAATGGTTCTCTGTTCCATAAGAATGAATGATGAACAAGAGGCAGTACAAATCCATGATGGTTTCCCAATATGGTAAAACACTGTCTGTATGGTAGAGGGCAACTCCTAAAGGTGGCATCCATGGAAGTTGTTCTGCACTGTTGCAGCAGGGTCAGATTCTCATTTGTTGCAACACCAGTATGCCCCAATCATTGTCAGCATGTAGCAAAAAAAGCCTGTGACCTCCACTTCATCCACAGTGGCTGGGATCTCTGGCATTGGCTCAGACCTGGCTCTCTGCATTGCTGGTATTGGTGGTCTATCGCCTCCTCCTTGGACTGGCCGGCGATGTCGCACAAATTCTGCATTGTAAACTAATTTTTCAAAAGTTTTCTGTGAAAAAAAAATCCTTAGAAATGTGGGAACATAGGGCTGACCCCCTCTAAACAACTTCAGCCCTGCTCAGAAAAACTCACCATTCAGTCATTTCAGGATTTTAACCCTCAGCAAAAGCCAGTAGCACAGTTAGCACAGTTAGCACAGTGGAGGTAAATGGAGCGCACGGAAATTATTGTATTCTTCCATTCAACTACAATAACAGACAAGAGCATGCTAACACAAGGCTAACTAGCACCAGAAGACTGCTGAGCACCACAAGGGCTGTGTAACCGATATCAGTCCTCCTTGGAATAACCTTGGGACAAAGTCCAAGAATAAATCTCTTCCCTGTGATATGAGAGGACATGTAACAGACAGGACCCGGGCTGATCCACATCATCACACTCCTCAACGCCTGCAGAGAAAGGCACGTCACCAGATAACAGCAAAACTTAAGCTCCCAAACAACCGAGTGTGCAGCTACAAAACAGATTTGCGCCACGACTGAAAGACCCTGGATTTCCATCTGATGACCTGGAGAACCTCTCAAACTCTCATCAGGCCTCACACTGACATTGTTGCAGCAAATCCAACTGCACCCTGAAACCCTAACATCACACAACGTATCATTAAACTTTGTAGAAAATGTGGTTTTAATGGAAGTTGGGACATTTTTGCCCATCATGACTTTAGAGGGTAGTAAATAATGATAATAACAATAACAATAATAATAATGATAATGATAATGATAATGATAATGATAATGATAATAATAATAATCATAATAATAATCATAATGATAATAATAATAATGGTTATTGTGAAGTGCTTGTGGTCAACTTATAGAAGCTGATTGACAGTTTTAAGGGGAGATATCTGGTGGATGTTGATTTAGGCCTGTCTGTCTGCATCAAACAGCAGCCTAGCTAGCTACCTGGCCTCATCTAATCTGATGCCATCAAGCAGCAGCAGCTTCCACCTGGTTCTAGCAGTGGAAGCTACCTGGACTCAGCTGCTCAGACACCATCAAGCTTCAGCAGCAAGAGCTACCTGGTCCCAGGAGCAGCTCAACCACCAGGCCTTAGCAGCAGCCCATCTATCTATCCATCCATCCACCAGACCAGACTAGACCCAGGCCTCCTTCAGTGACAACATGCCACCTAAGCAGAAGCAAGAAGTGAAGTCTGAGGAGGAGTGTATTATGCTTGCACAGGTGAATGATCTAATGCATCAACAGCAAGAGAATTTTCAAGCCTTTGTCAAAAAAATCTTGGACTCAACAAACACACGATTGGATGATAATTCAAAGGAAGTTCAATAAATTAAAGCCAGCATTAATTTCACACAGAAAGAGGTCGATGACATCAAACTGGGTGATCATTGTAAAGAAATGCAATCTGAAATTTTCAAGATATGTGAGAGTCTGTTGGCCGTCACTGACAAGATGGATTATCTAGAAGGTCAGTCCAGAAGATGCAACGATGTTTTCACTGAGCGTGAGCCTCTGTGAACAGCAGGGGGCACTCTGAGTACCTCACCACAACCACAAGCCGTCTCACCTTGCTGTGGGCGTAAACCACTGATCCCAGCAGCTTCCAGGTTCCTCCTCTGCGGTCCATACGGATCATCCTCAGGATCTGAAGGAACCGAAGAGAACGAATCGCTGACGTGGCAAAGACGTTTCCCTGAGTCCCCGCCGCCAACACAGAGATGGACGCAATCAGCACCATGATGTCTGAGAGATAGACAGGTCAGAGAGACAGACGGTCAGACAGACAGACAGATGGGTCAGACAGACAGGTCAGAGAGACAGACGGGTACGAGAGACAGACAGGTCAGAGAGACAGACAGAGAGACAGACTCACCAATGACACAGAACGGTTTCCTGGCAAACTTGAGTCGTCCTCTCCAGCCTCTGTATCGACAGCAGCAGCCTGCAGCCCAGATCCTCACCATGTACTCCACCCCAAACACCACAATGGTGACCACTTCCTGTTACAAGGTCAGAGGTGAGAGGTCACAGGTTAGCAGTCAAACGTCACTCATCAGAAGTATGAGGCCAAAGGTCATACCAGGATGTAAAGGGCATCCTCTGAACTCTTCTCATATTCTTTGATGGTGGAGAAAACGGAAAGAACGAGGCAGGAGAACACGAGCAGGAACCTGGACACAATACACGAGACAGGTGAGAGGACAGGTAAGCAGACAGGTGAGAGGACAGGTAAGAGGACAGGTGAGAGGACAGGTGTTTACACATAGGCATGGTAGATGAAGGCCCATCCTCTTGGTCTCTCTAGGACGTTGTAGAGAAAATTTTGCAGTCGCCTGTAGAGGGCGTTTCTTTTAGGAGGTCGTTTTCCTCCAGAGACACTGCTGCGCTGCCGCCGAGGCCCCTCCTCCACAGCTGAGGACCAATCAATCAATACATCATAAATAAATCAATAAACGTCTTTATATACAGGTGTCTTTATATACAGTCGTCGTTGTATTTATATACAGTCGTCATTGTCTTTATATACTGTCGTCATTATATACAGTCATCGTCTTTATAAACAGTTGTCTTTATATACAGTCATCGTCTTTATATAGTCATTGTCTGTATACACAGTCGTCGTCTTTATATACAGTCATCTTTATATACAGTCATTGTCTCTATATACAGTTGTCGTCTTTATATACAGTCATCATTATATATAGTCATTGTCTCTATATACAGTTGTCGTCTTTATATACAGCCATTGTCTCTATATAGAGTCGTCGTCTTTATATACAGTCATTGTCTCTATATACAGTCGTCGTCTTTACATACAGTCATCTTTATATAATCATTGTCTCTATATACAGTCGTCGTCTTTATATACAGTCATCTTTATATAGTCATCGTCTTTAAATACAGTCATTGTCTCTATACACAGTATCTTTATATACAGTCATTGTCTCTATATACAGTCTTTATATACAGTCATCTTTATATACAGTCGTTTTACAGTCATTGTCTCTATATACAGTCGCGTCTTTACATACAGTCATCTTTATATAATCATTGTCCCTATATACAGTCATTGTCTCTATATACAGTCGTCATTGTCTCTATATACAGTCGTCTTTATATACAGTCATCTTTATATAGTCATCTTTATATAGTCATCGTCTTTATATACAGTCATTGTCTCTATACACAGTCGTGGTCTTTATATACAGTCATTGTCTCTATATACAGTAGTCGTCTTTATAAACAGTAGTTGTCTTTATAAACAGTCATCTTTATATACAGTCATTGTCTCTATATAGAGTTGTCGTCTTTATATGGTCATTGTCTCTATATACAGTCTTTTATATACAGTCATCTTTATATACAGTCATTCTCTATATACAGTCTTTATATACAGTCATCTTTATGTACAGTAGTCTTTATATACAGTCATCTTTATATACAGTCATTCTCTCTATATACAGTCGTCTTTATATACAGTCATTCTCTATATACAGTCGTCTTTATAGTCATTCTCTCTATATACAGTTGTCTTTATATACAGTCATCTTTATGTACAGTCGTCTTTATATACAGTCATCTTTATATACAGTCATTCTCTCTATATACAGTCGTCTTTATATACAGTCATTCTCTCTATATACAGTCGTCTTTATATACAGTCATCTTTATGTACAGTAGTCTTTATATACAGTCGTGGTCTCTATACAGTCGTCTTTATATACAGTCGTTGTCTCTATACAGTCGTCTTTATATAGTCATCTTTATATACAGTAGTCTTTATATAGTCATCGTCTTTATATACAGTCATTGTCTCTACATACATTCGTCTTTATATACAGTCATCTTCAAGTACAGTCGTCTTTATATAAAGTCATTGTCTCTATATACAGTCGTCGTCTTTATATACAGTCATCTCTATATACAGTCATAGTCTTTATATAAACAAAAGAAACCTATAATCAATACATAGAGTGTGAGGTTAAACAGTTACATATATAGATTATATTGGATATAATGACGTCACGCGCACACACTGCGGTGTTTACCTGATATGAGCAGAGCTCCGTCTCTGCTGGACTCGGTTCCTCCGCCGTCCAAACCAACGAAGCCGACCTTCTTCTGATCGGCCTGAGCTCCGGGGAAAACCCCGCCGTTCCGTGATTTCTGAACCATGACCGAGAACCGAGCTGCGAGTCACCGATCACACCGAACACCGAGGAACGAGGCGGGGAAGGCCGTACACCAGCATCCCTGATTACTGCTGCTGCTGCTGGTGCAGGAGGAGGAGGAGGAGCAACAGGAGGAGGAGGAGCAGGGTGACAGGATTGTGATCAGCAGCTTCTTCTGCCCCCGTACACAACTAAAACAAAATTACGTCACCATAAATAATCATATGGACGCAGACAGCCTTTGTCCGTCATGCAACAGCGCCCCCTGCAGCACAAATATCAAACACATGATGGTTCATGTGTTTGTGATCAATAACACAATCAATGATTCCTCGAGGAGACAGGAAAGGAAGCAGCAAGGCTTCTTCTTTTTCAGATTCATCCACAACGACAATCGAGATTCAAATAGAAACTTTATTGACACATTAAGACACCGGTGTGTTAAAAACAAAAAGGTCGGAGGTCAGAAGGGCAGTCTCTTGATGAAGTTGGAGAACATGGTGAAGGCAGCAGCTGGTTTATCTGATGGAACCATGTGACCAGAGCCCTGCAGGAGAGAGGTCAGAGGTCAGCAGCAGGAAACAACACTGAGGTCACCTGATGATGATGGTGATGTTTACCTTGACAGTGAGGAAGGTCATGTTTCCAAACTCTTTCACAAAGCCTCCCACCTGACGACCGTCGTCAGCGTCATAGAACCACGGACGCCGCTGAACCGTCACCTTACAGAAACACAACGTTACCATGTCGCAACACCGTGGCTAATGTCTCATACGTTACTTTGTTTATTGATCAGTGAACAGGAAGTTACCTGCTGGTGCAGAGCCTCCACAAACCACTCGTCCCCCATGAAGTTACACGCCATGTCCACGTCACCGTTGTAGACCAGAACCCGGTACTTCTGCATACAGCAGCACAGTTTTTATTATTAGGCACGCCCCCTCCGTCTGACCAATCAGGAGGTTTGAGAGAACTTTAATCTCATCACCAGGTCATGTGATTTAAAGGCGGGGTCACTGACGTCAGGTCACGTGATTTAAAGGCGGGGTCACTGACGACGTCAGAAGTCACGTGATTTAAAGGCGGGGCCACTGGCGATGTCAGAAGTCACGTGATTTAAAGGCTGGGTGACTGACGACGTCAGAGGTCATGATATTTAAAGGCTGGGTCACTGACATCAGGTCATATGATATAAAGGCGGGGCCACTGACAGGTCATATGATTTAAAGGCGGCCACTGACGCCAGGTCATATGATTTAAAGGCAGGGTCACTGACGACGTCAGAGGTCACGTGATTTAAAGGCGGGGCCACTGACGTCAGGTCATATGATTTAAAGGCGGGGTCACTGACCAGAGCAGCAAGCAGCTTCTCGTACTGTTTCCTCACGTCCATGTAGAGTCGGCCGTAGTTGAGGTTCACCTCAGAACTGAGAAGACAAGCAGAGTGCGTGTCAACGGTGTCCAGGTGACACAGGTCACAAGTGAGCTCAGGTGTTTACCTGCAGATGGTCCAGGGGAGGGCAGCGGGGCTGATGTGCAGAGCGTCTCTGACGTACGGGTTGTTGAGGTAGAGGGTGGAGGGGGTGGAGTTAGTGCAGGGCGGCTGCAGACGCACCGACAGGTGAACTGACGCCAGGCCTCGTAACTTCTGCACAGTGACAAGTGAACAGGTGAGGGCGCTGTTGTAGAACCTGACACCTGACTGTCGTCAACACTCACCTGATTCCACAACTGAGTCCAGCGATGGTTTATGAACGAGTTCCCCAGATCCCTGATCACCAACTGGCCTCCTTCAACACTGATCAACCAATCAATCAATCAATAACAGGAAGTCAACACCTGTGAGGTCACAAACCTGCTGCACAGCTTACCTGAGTCTCTCACCGACTCCACCTGGACATGGAGCATACAGGTTGTACATGTTCAGACCAGAACTGTAGACGATGACCTGGACCTCAGACACCTGTGGACAAGGAGATGCCCAAGACCGACAAGTGGTTTTAATAAAACGCTTCAAAAGATTGTTCAGACCACATGAACAGAGTCCAGACTCACACTGGTAGAGCAGTTCTGGTCCTGATTGTTGTAAAAGTCACACGACCCATCGCGGCAGCAGAACGTCTGCAGCCGGGTCCACAGACCACTTCCCAGCAGGCCGTGGTAGTAGGCGAAGAACACCAGAGAGTTGTCATTCAACTCATAACTTGACATTCCGTTTCCCACGGCAACACCCTAACAACGGTGACACCACAGGGTTTATATTGTGACAACAAGCCAAATCCAGTACAACAGCACCTGCCTGCACCTGCGTGTATACCTGCGCGCACCTGTATGCACCCGCATGTACCTGTGTGCACCTGCATGTATACCTGCGCGCACCTGTATGCACCCGCATGTACCTGTGTGCACCTGCATGTACCTGTAGGTTGAGACTGGCGTCCTCCATCACCCTCTCGGCCAGTGTGGGGACGTAGATTCCTCCATAACTCTCTCCGGTGAGAAACAACTGGTTTTTAGAGAATTCCGGGAACAGACGGAAAAACTCTTTGAGTGCGAGGTAGTTGTTCATCGACACCTGTGAACACAAACACACCAGATCACCTGCCAGCCAATCAGAAGCCGTGTTTCAGACGCGTCACTCACCTCCGTGTCATTCGTGACATAGTCGCGGTCGTCAGAGTACGAAAAACCAACTCCTGCTGGAGACTCCAGGTACAAAATGTTGGCGATCTGCATGGAAAACAGAACCAATCAGCTGTCAGGATTTAGTGACCATGTGATCAGGATGAGCCACCGCTGACCTTGTTCCAGGAGTTTGGATTGTACTCAAGAGTCACTCCATCGTCCTGGATCTGAAATGAAGGGTCAAAGGTCAATTCGTGTTACAGAGACGTCTCCAACACATGAGTCAGCAGGTTTATACCAAAAAGGGTCCGTGTTCGGTCAGCAGTCCGTCCAGAGAGCTGCAGCCGGGACCACCGTTCAACCACAGCACCACCGCGTCCGACGAAGGGTTCATCTGAGACTCCACGAACCTGCGGGAGGGGGGGGGGACAGGGATAGAGAGACACAGGGGGCAGAGATACAGAGAGAGAGATTTATTGTAGTAGGCTCTAAACGTGGTCCGGCCGCATGGTCTGACCTCGTGGTCCCGTCTCACCAGTAGTGCAGGTGTTTGCCTTGGGCCACGTTCAGGTAACCAGAGAAGTGTCTGAAACTCGGCTGTTTCCTCAGACCCGGCAGGAACGTGACCTCATCCTCCGAGCGTGCGGCACCAGCGCCCGACAGAGACGACAGGAAGTGACTCAACAACAACAATGAAGTCCACATCTGAAACACAACAGGAAGTGACATCACCAGGAGAAAGACTTCAAACCATTTCATCCTCTCTCTCCCTGTAGGGGGCGCCACAGCAGATCATCTGCCTCAGTCTTTGGTTTATAATCAGAATGAGCTTTTTGTCACAAATACACGTACTGTAGATTACAACCCCCAACCCGTCCGTACAATAAGACAATACAGAGACACCTGACTGGTGATAATATAAGAGGGGGGAGAAAAGGGAAGAGACAGAGGGAGGGAGGGAGGAGGGGAAAAAAAGAGCAGCTCCCATGCTATGCTCCTGTGGGTGAGTACAGCTTTGCTAACTTTTACTCCACTGCATTTCCTCTAACTTTGTTCCTCATTACTACCAAGAAGAAGAGTTGCTATTATGGTCTGGATTTATAGAGCTTTTCTAGTGTTGAGCTGCTTTACACTACAGTGTTCACACATTCACGAGCAGAACCAGGTTTGTGTTTGTCATTTATTCATCAGAATTTCAGAAGGAAACTTCACTAGAAGAACACAAAGTAGGTCTGGAGCAGTATGGAGGACCACCATCATCATCATCATCACCATCACCATCATGGCTCGGGCCAATGAGGCGGCTGTTCTTCAGCAGCCCCGCCCCCTGCTGGCTCTCCTGTTGACTGTCTCCAGCCACCACCAGTTGTGACCCACACACACACACTAACACCTGCCCTCCTTTCACTTTGAGCTTGTTTATTTTACATTATCAATACTTACCTTTACATTTATATTTCTCTTATGTTTTCCAAACAAAATAAACTTAGTCTGATTTTAAATTGACGATCAGATCAAACCAATTTACGACTTAACTGCCGACACGGAAGCTGCTAATGTGGACGCTGACGGTGTTAGCTCGGGCTAAAGCTAACACACGGAACAACGACGAGAAACAAGAAAACAACAGAAAATCATTCACTCACCGTTAGCTTATCTGCTAGCGTGCTCGCCTGTGGCAGCAGGTGAATGAGTTTATGAGTGAGTGCAGCTGCTGATGATAAATAATCACAGCATTCACGTGAACGGTCACATGAGCACAGGTCACGTGACGTGTCTTCTTTTTCTTTGAGGTTTTCATGGCGGTGGGCAGTGATTTAATGCATTAGCGCCACTATCTGGTATGGAGGGTGAATCTAAACTGAACTCAACTAATAAATTAATAATATACATATATATGCATACATGTACATACACGGTGAAATACTTATAACCTATATAAGTAATGTATGCACATTATATAAGTTATATAATGTATATACGTACATTATATAAGTCATAAGTAACTATTCAAGTGAGGAAGGAGTTATTTATGACCAGGAAATGTCATTTGATTCTAACATAAAACTCATTTCCAGAACAGCCTTCTTCCACCTGCAGAACATTAGAAACATTGTGTCCTTACAGGACGCTGAAAAACTAGTTCATGCTTTTGTTACATCGAGATTAGATTACATCGAGATTAGATTACTGTAACTCCTTATTCTCAGGATGTTCCAACATTAGAAACGTTAGAACCTCCAGTTCATTCAAAATGCTGCAGCACGAGTTCTGACAGGAACTAGAAACAGACCACATGACTCCAGTGTTAGCTTCTCTACACTGGCTCCACCCCGTTTATTTAAAATCAAAGCACTTCATGATCAGACCTATCCTAACTGAAAGACCTAGTCAGAGTACCTAGGTCATGCTCACTCTGTAGGCATGAATATATCCCCCATTTTCCTTTCACCCCGACCAGGCGAGGCAGATGTTGCACGCGAGTCTGGTTCTTCTCTCCACTGCCACCTGTGTTTGCTCATTGTGTGTACAGACCTGAGATCATGTTTGCTACACAAATAACATCCAGTTGAGTAATCAACTCTGTTTTAACAACATTAAATAATATTTTGTATCTTTTGTAAAAAATGTTTCCAAATCAAACTTCAATGTCAGAATCTCTGACAGTGAGTTAGAACATGACCTTTGACCCGTCTCCTCCTGCCCACAGTGATACATATTCATAAGGTCATCTTGGCCCTGATTGGCTGTTGCCAAAGAAACTGAAAACAGTTGAAATCAAAAACATCCAGAGGAAACTTTATTTAAAAAAAAACAGAACACAACAAAATGTCTATACAACAGGTGAGGGGGCGGAGCTTCATCAAGGCCTTGGCGGTGGTCTCATCCCAGGAGGAGGTGGTCCTAAAACAGCAGAGCATAAAGGTCACGATGTTGCTGAACATAATGATTCTGATGGTCTCCAATGGTAACAGCTTACCTCTCATGCCGGGGGGCGGTGGCCTCATGCCAGGGGGAGGCATCCCCATTGGAGCTCCACGACCAGGAGGCATTCCCATTGGAGGACCCATCGGGGGACGCATGCCAGGGGGCGGGCCCATCATACCTGCAGGGGGAGGGGCCAGGTAACACAGTCAGCTGACACGAAGTGTTCAGGTGCTGCAATCAAAGACAAAAACAGATACTGACCTGGAGGCGGGGCTCCGCGGCCCATGGGAGGTGGAGCTCCTCTTCCTGGAGGGTACTGCGTCGGTGCTCCAGCAATGCTTGCACCTGCTGCTGCCGCGGCAACCGTTCCTCTGCCCTGTGGGGTCATGACCTGGACACACGCATACACACACACATCATTGCCGGAATGCACATGAACTCAAAGTAGGTGTCGCCATGGTTACCTGCTGCGAAGGCCCGCCCACTCCTCTGACAGGCCCAGCCAGTCCAGCTGGAGCCTGAGGCATCGGCGCTCCTGCGGGAACGCCACGACCCGCTGCCCGGCCGACACCAGGACCGCCGGCCACGCCTGCCAACGGCACCCGGGCAATACCAGTCTGTGGGGGTCAGAGGTCAAATGTCAGAGGTCTCTCTCACTCACTCAAACTTCAGTGACCATGGAGGACGAAACATGACTCAGGTATAAATAAAAATAAATGCTTTACATGTATTTATTTACTTCTCCGTCCATATGTTAAGTGACAGCTGCAGGTCATACTCACATCTTTAGGGGGTGGGCCCTCAACCGTCATTGAGACCAGGTTCTCTCCCCTCAGCAGAACCAGACCCAGAACCCGCTTCTCCTCCCGCTCCGGCTGCTTCGAGTTCTTTGGTCTAAAGACGCAAAACACGTTAGCCAGCATGCCTCAGTGCAGACAGACATTACCCAGCATGACATTACCCAACACGCCTCAGTGGACTTACTTGATCTTCCTGAACTCGTCGCAGTCGCACAGAATGAGGTTCATGTGTTTGTCGAAGGCCTTGAACGTTCCGATGAAGATGCGTCCGTCCTGCAGGATGCACCTCATCCTGTAGTCGATGTGCTGCAGCATCTTACTGCTCTTTCCCACCGTCTGAGGACCAATCACAGACCAGCGTCACACAAACACCTCACTCATCATGTGACCTGGACATATGCTTTTACCCACATATAAGTGTTGGAACATTGATGAGTAAATGTCCAGTCAACATGTTATGATTTCATTAAGTAAAAATAAAGTGATTGAATGATTGAGGAACAATGACCTCTGACCTCACAGTAAGAACACCAGAGAGGAAACAAACGTTTACCAACACTGACACAAGAGGAGTGTTAAGAAAAAACTGTCGAGAGAGACAGATATATAAGCGTCATCTTAAAGTCCTGAATTTTATCTCCTTAAACTTGATACGATGGCTTTTGTTTGAGTTGTTATTGTTAACATGTGTGGTCAAGTGAACCTGGTCAGTCCTGAGACCAGGACTTCTCATCGTACAATGATTCTCTCACGTTTACTTTCATACTTGTTCGTGTGCACTTTTTAATTATTGAGTTGTTTATAACATTTGTTTTAAATATGTCGCGTTTCGCTACTTTTCCTGTTCAAACTTAAGTAAATAGCCGCTATGCTAACCGCTGAGCTAAAGAGGAGCTCACTGCTAACAAACAAATTAAACGCAGCCGCGTCCGGACCGGGTCAAGCGTCTCTCGGAACATAGTTAACCGTTAAGCAATAACATATGACTCAAAGCCGGTTATTGGTCAGTTAGACGGTTTTAAGTCGCGTGCAGCTGCAGCGGCTCACCGACGATTTTCTAACGTTCAATCAAACTCCCGCCATCATCACAGTAAAAGTGTTACCGGTAAAATACCGCAGTACCGGGAGCGAGTAGAGCGCGGCCACTGTTCCCGTTAGGTGCTTACCATGTCTGCGGTTCTGATGGCTCCGATTCAGACCGGATTCGCCGAACAAACCCAAAAAATTAACCTGCGGTGATCCCGCCAGGCCCGTCTTTAACTGTGCATACAGGATGTGACGCAACCGGAAGCGTGCTACAGCAGAGAAGATCCTACCGAAACAAAGACGACACAAAGGGCTTTGTTTTGTTTGTTTATAAAGATATAAACGTTTTAATCAGTGATTATTAATCACTTTAATCAGTGATTATTAATCGCTTTGATCAGTGACTGATCAAATTGATTATATATATATATATATATATATATATATATATATATATATATATATATATATATACACACATTACATTACGTCATTACATATCATTTAGCAGACATACATATACATACATATATTATTCACTGATCAAAGTAATTGATCAGTGATTATTATTATTATTATTAATAATAATAATAATAATAATAATAATAATAATAATAATATTATAATATGCATTTATGAATGTTAATATATGTATATTGTATTGTATCTACATTCAGATCAAGTAAAATAATAATAAAAATGTTTGTGATCACTTTATTTATTCTTCACAGTCACTCACAAATTTCCCATCATCCTGCAGCCCGTTGGTTACCATGGAAACCCTGTCTCCTTCCGACGGCCGCGCGCCGCAGTGACACGGAGGAGACGTGAGTCACCGAGGCTGAGCTGAGCTGAGCTGAGCTGAGCCGAACCGAACCGAACCTAGCCGAGCTGACCTGAGCCGCAGACAGAGAGCGAGACAACCGCCAACCGACGACCGCTAGCATGTTAGGTTTCTGCTCCTGTCTGTCACAGGAGGCGCGCGACCACGGACGACTGGAGGACCGCAGTGTTGCTTCAACCTGAGGAGCAACAGCAGGAGCAGCAGCAGGAGCAGCAGCAGGAGCAACAACAGGAGCAACAGCAGGAGCAACAGCAGGAGCAACAGCAACAACTAACTGAATTGTGAGGACAGCAAAGATCACAGAGCAGCAGGTGAGTGAAGCAACACTAATGACATCACATGACCACTTCACCTGCACCACCTGATATAACTATATACTAATCAACCACTGATCAATAATGATCAACAACTGATCAATAACTGATCAAAACTGATCATCAATAACTGATCAATAACTGATCAACAACTGATCAAAAACTGATCAAAAACTGATCAACAACTACTGATCAACGACTGATCAATAACTGATCAGTAACTGATCAATAACTGATCAGTAACTGATCAACAACTAATCAATAACTGCTCAGTAACTGATCAGTAACTGATCAACAACTGATCAACAATTGATCAATGTCCAATTAGATTTTAGATTTCCTGTCATGTCACTAACATGAACATAACCAGGGGGCAGTTTAGTTATTTAACTGTTAGCCTAGCTTAGCACATTGAGTGTGATCAGGACGTGTCACGTGATCAGGACGTGTCACATGACCTCCCCTCTCTTGGCTCATTTACTGACTAAGGAAACAAAGAGTGGGCGGAGCGTAATCACACCCAGGTGGGTATAGTACTGCCCTCTACTGTTCAAACATGTGACCACTTTATACTCAGCTGATTGGTTCACATTCTGGAACAGTTCAAACTGTTTCCATGGCAACATCAGTGCCCCCCATAAACACTGCAGTCTATAAATACACTGAACACTGTTTGTGTGTGTGTGTGTGTTTGTTCTTCTCTTCCACTCATGTTGAACTGTGTGTGTTGTAGTAGCCATGTGCCCTCTGCTGGTATAACTCATAACTACACTGTATGTGAAATGTATAAATGTATTTGTTTAATCATCAGGTGTCAGCCTCATGTTGACCTAAGCTCCACCCTCTGCCTGTCCCTCCATTCTACTTGAAGTGAACACAGCAGCCAATGAGAATGAGCCAGCACAAAGAGGAGGAGCCAAGTCAAGAGCTGGAGGGCAAGGTAAAATCTCCCATGATCCTTCAGTGCAGCGGTGGTCAGGTGCAGACCATGCATGTATGATAAGAACTGGATGTAGCTCCGCCCCCTCTGCCTTGAAGACAATGTTGTCATGTTGGCCACTCGTGGTACTGCAACAAAAATACTCATGTGGCCCAAAAAGCAATTCTCCCATTGAGCACAAAAGTAAAACTGTCCATAGGACACCTGGAGACATGGACACAGGACACCTGGAGACATGAAAAGTCAGAAACCTTTTTGGCTGAGTGAGCAACTGAGCCAAAGGGGCGGAGCTACATCCACTTCTGATTCTACATGCATAGTGCAGACTAACTGTTATTCCTGTGGTGCATTCAGGTGAAGACTAACTGTTATTCCTGTGGTGCGTTCAGGTGCAGACTAACAGTTATTCCTGTGGTGCGTTCAGGTGCAGACTAACTGTTATTCCTGTGGTGCGTTCAGGTGCAGACTAATGTTATTCCTGTGGTTCGGTGAAGACTAACTGTTATTCCTGTCGTGCGTTTAGGTGAAGACTAACTGTTATTCCTATGGTTTCAGGCAGACTAATGTTATTCCTGTGCGTTCAGGCGCGACTAATGTTATTCCTGTGGTGCGTTCAGGTGCAGACTAACTGTTATTCCTGTGGTGCGTTCAGGTGAAGACTAACAGTTATTCCTGTGTGCCAGGTGAAGACTAACTGTTATTCCTGTGGTGCGTTCAGGTGCAGACTAACTGTTATTCCTGTGGTGCAGACTAATGTTATTCCTGTGGTGCGTTCAGGTGCAGACTAATGTTATTCCTGTGGTGCGTTCAGTGCAGTGCAGGTGCAGGTGCAGACTAATGTTCAGGTGCAGACTGTTATTCCTGTAGGTGCAGACTAATGTTAGGTGCAGACTAATGTTATTCCTGTGGTGCTGTCAGGTGCAGACTAATCTTATTCCTGTGGTGCGTTCAGGTGCAGACTAATGTTATTCCTGTGGTGCGTTCAGGTGCAGACTAACTGTTATTCCTGTGGTGCGTGCAGGTGCAGACCTGGGCTCAGTCTCTGGTTTACTCTCTGGAGGAGCTCGAGTGTAAAATCTGTTACAATCGTTACGACACTCGCAGCAGGAAACCAAAACTGCTCGGCTGTTTACATCGAGTCTGTGCCAAGTGTCTGAAGAAGATGATTGACATGGGTGAGAGGACACATGGACACAAAGACTCTTGGACACAAAAACACTGGGATACAAAGACTCTGGGACACAAAGACGCTGGGACACAAAGACACTGGGACACAAAGACACATAGATACAAAGACACTGGGACACAAAGACTCTGAGACACAAAGACTCTGAGACACAAAGACAATTGAATGTTAAAATCTAAGAAATTCTGTGATTGGCTCATCTTTGTTGGGATGGGGCTCATCCTGAAGTCAGTTGTGATTGTGGTCTCGTCTGATTGGTTCTTAGGTGACTCGTCTCCGACCTTCATCAGCTGTCCGTTCTGTCGTCATGAGACACATATTCCCGACGAGGAGGTGAGACGACCTCTGTCCACTTGGTCCACGCATCAGACGTCTCACGCGGCCGTGACACATGTCTCTGTCTCTGCAGGTTTGGCTGATGGAGGACGACAGACACATCCTGGCGGTTCTGTCCTGTCAGGACCGAGCGCGGCGAGGAGGCGGAGGAGGGGGCGGCGGCAGCAGAGGAGGAGGCGGAGGTGGGGAGGTGGTGCTGAGTCCCACGGCTCTGACTGGTAAATCAATGTCACCAGTTCATCAACTTAAATAAAGTTGTTGTGGAAAGTTATTAAGCTCCGCCCCCTCAGCAGGCGGTGGCGTGGCCGCGTCCCAACACTCCTCAGACTGTTTGGTCATCACCATCATGGAGCTTCCAGAAGAGTCTCCGTCTTCAGAGTCACTGAGCACACTTAATGTGATGGGCGTGTACCGCCAGCCCAGCCTGGACTCGCTGCCCTGTAACCTGCCCGCCCACAAGTGTCACAGCTGGACGTCACGCAGTTTCCCACGCTGCCTGCTGGGGGCGCTGTGTCTGGTCAGTATGAGTGGTCAGACTGTTCAGACAGGTGTGTGTCAGGACTGACCGTGTGTGTGTGTATGTATTCAGGTGTATTTCAGCTCGCTGCCACTGGGGATTTACCTGCTCATGATTGGTCAGCTGTGGATGGGCGTGGTCCTCGTCAGCCTGGTTCCGTCCACGCTGCTGCTGCTCGTCCTCTACGGCTTCTGCCAGTGTCTGTGCCACGAGCTAATGGAGGCGCTCGCCATGCGCACACACACGTTGCCATGACAGCGATGTTGCAACAGTAACAAAGACAAAAACAATGATATCACTGCAGTAACAATAACAATAATCTGTAGCCCCGCCCACCTGACTTTGACATCTGAAAACCAGCATTAACTCAAATCAACAGCCAATCACAGAGGACACAGAGAGGAGGCGGATCTTCAACTATCAATCACATGATTATGTCCACTCCAGGTCTCTTAGCCTAGCATATCAAAATTTAGCCTAGTTTAGCAGAAAAACTGAAAGTAGGCAGAAAATGTTAGCTTTGGAAGGCTAGTTGAAAACAGTTAGCTTAATTTAGCCTAGCTTCTGAGGGTCAATATTTAGAGGAAAAGTGATTGAAGCTTAATATGTGCCAAGCTAGGCTAATAGCCCTGGATCAGACTGTTGGATTTAAACTGTGATGAAGATGATGACGGCCTCTAATGGTCAGCTGACCTGTTGTGTCATTTCCTGTCACATGACACTGATCACTGTTAATGTGAAATAAAAATTTAAAAAAACTATCATCGTAGCATTTTAGCTTAGCTTTGGTCTTCACGGATTCCCTTAGGAAATCTAATATTTACATTAGTGCACTGTGATGCTAACAGTGCTAATGACATCCATGAGTGTTGTGATGCTAACAGTGCTAACGTTAGGCAGCCCGTGGCCAAGTGGAAAGGGAACTTGGCTTGGCCAGTTGGCTGGGGTACCCCTGAGCAAGGTACCCAACCTACGTTGCTCCCCAGGTGCTTCTCAGTGTGGCAGCCCACTGTTCCTGATTCTAGGATAGGTCAAATGCAGAGAAATAATTTCCCTAAAGGGATTAATAGAGTATTAGTTTAATGACATCCATGAGGGTTGTGAAGCTAACAGTGCTAATGACGTCCATGAGTGTTGTGAAGCTAACAGTGCTAATGACATCCATGAGTGTTGTGATGCTTAATGACATCCATGAATGTTGTGAAGCTAACAGTGCTAATGACGTCCATGAGTGTTGTGAAGCTAACAGTGCTAATGACATCCATGAGTGTTGTGATGCTTAATGACATCCATGAATGTTGTGAAGCTAACAGTGCTAATGACGTCAATTGTCAGGACACTGTAAAGCTGGAAGGAAAGGATTGCGTAAGCAGTGGTGCTGTGAGTCAGGTGAGAGGTTTACCTGTGACTCAGGTGAGGTTTACCTGTGACTCAGGTGAGAGGTTTACCTGTGACTCAGGTGAGAGGTTTACCTGTGACTCAGGTGAGGTTTACCTGTGTCTCAGGTGAGAGGTTTACTTTAACTCAGGAGAGGTTTACTCAGGTGAGAGGTTTACCTGTGACTCAGGTGAGGTTTACCTGTGACTCAGGTGAGAGGTTTACTTGTGACTCAGGTGAGAGGTTTACTTGTGACTCAGGTGAGAGGTTCCCCTGTGACTCAGGTGAGAGGTTCCCCTGTGAGACAGAGCAGAGCTCAGCTGTTAATTAAAAGCTTGCTGCTCCTCAGAGACGTGGAGATCGTCCGTGTTTATAGAAACGTGAAAAGCTGCTTCACCACAAACAGAAGGTGGACGTGTGAAGATCAGGTCACTACCACAGGTACGTTTCTCTTCACCTGTCTTTATACAAATGTCTCTCTGTTAATCCACTTGTGCTGCATGTGTTTAGTCATTGTTGGTTTGGTTCATTGCTATTTGTGTTTGGTAGAAAGCAAACACTGATACATAATGTCATGCAATCATGTGGAACACTGAACTTATGGTCGGTTGTCACTGGGATGCAGAGCTAGAGTTGAGTGACTGCTGCAGGTAACAATCACACACCTGTAACGGAGGAGGAGAGTGAACAGTCTGCGATCGTCGTCTGCCTCAGCTTCACAGTGCCTTGTCTCACTCACAGTGCTGTGTGAGTGAGAGGGGGAGTGGCTAGAGTAGAGCAGCGAAAGCTTCTTTTAACAATATCACACAGAGGTCACAATGAGGACTCGCCCCCTGAAGGATGTTCAGCAGATGACAGGGTGAGTGTGATTGTCCCTCTCATCCTGTCAGGTGTGCGATGACATCATGAGACGGTGGCGTCACTCGGTGGATGAGCTAGCGGCGCGGCGGCGACAGCAGAGCGAGTGTGAGCGCGCTCATCAGGCTCTGAGTCGGGTCACTTCCTGTTTCCAGCAGCTAGCGGCGTCACTGGGCAGCACAGCGGACAGCAGCTTCCTGAGAGACGAGCTGGAGGAGACAAGGACACTCGCTCACCGAATCTGCTGTGGTACCTGTCTCACCTGTCTCTGTCTCACCTTTCTCACTAGTCTCTGTCTCACCTTTCTCACTAGTCTCTGTCTCACTCTCACCTGTCTGTCTCACTCTCACCTTTCTCACCAGTCTCTGTCCCACCTTTCTCACCTGTCTGTCTCTGTGCAGGGTTGTCCCGACGTCTGGTGCGTCTTGTGTCCCTCAGTGACTCGTGTGTGGAGGACAGACAGGTGTCAGAGCGTCTCTGGGTTCTCTTGCTGTCGGCGCTGGAGCACTTCCTGTCTGACCTGAGGAAAGCGAGCGATCTGATTGGACAGTTTCCTCTGACTCAGCGCTGCGACAGAAACTCATTGATCAACACAGGTAACTTTGACTTCACTGAATCAGGTGGCTCCTCCCTCCCCCCTCCCTCAGCAGGGGGCGCTCACTGTGACCTCTTCCTTCCGTGGGCAGGATGTATGGATGGCGTGGTGGGCGTGGCAGCGCAGGTGGCGTTGGTTCAGGTACCGTGGCTCACCTTGGAGGAGGAGCCTAGTCCTGATCTGACGTGTCACATAAGTGGACTGGAGGACATGTTGACTGAGATGCAGCGCAGGGTGAGTCCAGCGGCAGCTGTACGGGGTCAAAGGTCGTGATCTTTAAATATGATTTCACTGTGTTTAAATATTCACAGTAAAATCTTTTCTTTAGAATTGTTATTATTATCCCGTTCTTATGTTGATTAAAGGAGACATATCATACCCTATTTCCCCAAGTTAAAATAGTTCCCTGGTGTCCTAATGAACATGTCAGTGACATGCTTTGGTCAAAATACCATAAGGATGAAGCATCATAGCAGTTCAATAACCCTGCTAAACCCGCCCCTTTCAGAACGCTCGGTTTTGTGCGTGGTCCCTTTACATGTAAATGAGACACAGGCAAACACACGCCCACTTCTTCCAGGGGGTTTCTGATTTGTCCTCTTTACTGCACTCACTCGCTCAGCTCCTGTTCCCTCTGCTCCATACCTCTCCCCCTCCCTCCACTAGTTCTCTGAGAATATCGACATGGCAGCGTGCGCGGAAAACAGCGAGAGTGGCGTCACAGGAAGAGACGTCCGACACAATGATACTTAAGGACAGTCAACATCGTTTTATCGCCTATACTTACACTAAGGGGGACCACGAAAACATGACTGAGTATTCTTTTTCCACACTTTGGCCACTGGTAGGGCCTCCAGAGTCCCAAATATAAGTATTAAAATGGTTAAAAAGTTGATTTTGCATAATAAGTCCCCTTTAAATAAAGTTTTACAAAAAAAACGTCTTCAACTGTGAACGACTGTCACGTGACAACTGGGACACGCCCACGCAACAGTGCAGTATTGTGGAGACACCTGGACGACGCAGCCTTGACTATTGAGACACCCGCCTGGGTGTGGCCTGTTACCTGGGGGCGTGTCTTAATGTGTGATGTTTATGTGTGGTGCAGGTGCCCGTGGCGTTCTGGGCGGTGGAGGCGACTCAGGCGGCATGGACCGAGGCTCACGGCGCCGTGGATGAACCCGACCACAGTCTGGAGGAGCTGATGGACGTGGAAGTCGTCCACGGCAACAAGATGGCCACCTGCTGCCAACCTATGTGCTGTGGACTGGGGTGTGTCGGATAGAAGGGGGAGGAGTCAACTCAAACCTGCGATGACATTTGTGACTGTGATCAATAAAATAATAAAGCTTTCAAAATCAATATTTGAATGAGGTTTGTTTGTAATTAATAATCAAATATATATGATATAATATATATTATTATATATTTTATATATAATAATAGGAATACATATATTATTATTACATGTTATGTATGTAATAAAAATAATAATATATATGTAATACATCAGTGAATGGAAAATTAGGTCATCTATTCACATCATTTTCTATTGTAAATTGGTTCCACATTATTATTTTCCATACTAAACCTTTTTGTTACACCTGTGTCGTGATGCTCGCAGCTGCTCAGTTGTGTTTGCGTCTCTCTCCCTTTGATATTTTTATATGAGCGCGCTGACTCCAGATGAACATGTGTGTGTTCTCCTGTCACTCACGATCATATCGTGCTCTAAACCAATAAGAGACAGAGCGAGGGCAGGTCTGGCTGTGGTACTGTTCACTGCTCGAAGTTGTGTGTTTAAAAATTGCTGACTTGAAATAAATCTGGCGACTTTGTGTTTTTGGAATGATAATAATAGATATAATATAGATAATAAATAGAGAATAAAACCATACAAAAAAAACTTTAGTGGTGTTTGGAGACTTTCCAAAAGCTTGGAAACGGCATTTGATCAGACTGCTTTGAAGTTTATGTAAAGATGCTTTAACAAAACCGCAGTGACGACTAAATCCTTTTATAATTATGTCGTAACTTAAATACAATCACTGATCAGCTGACCTGTCAATCAACACATAGTCTGTTGAATTAAGAACTTTATTGAACATAAAAATATTTTACAAACAGACGACAAAGAAGAAAAGGAGAAGAAGAAGGAGAAGAAGAAGATTCACTTCTGGAAGGTCGAGTGTAGATGAGCCTTAAAAGCTGAAAAACACACACACACACACGGTTATTATTATTATTATTATTCTTGTTATTATTATTATTATTGAGCTATGATGCTGTGACAACAGGAAGTACACTTCTGATTTAACGCTCACTAATGGCGTATTTCCACCAGCTTGACTCCATACAGGTTGAATCTCCACTACAAAAAAGTACTGACTTAATGTGGGCGGAGTCATTGCTGCACGACTGAGTGAGACACACACACACACACACATATATATATACATATATATACACATATATACATATATATATACATACATTATATATACATATATATACACACATTATATATACACATATATATACACATACATATATATACACATATATACACATATATACATATATATACATACACACACATATATATACACACACATACATACATACATATATACATATCTACATATACACATATACATATCTACATATATACATACATATATACATATACACATACATATATATACATATAAACATATATATATAAACATATATACACATATATATAAACATATATACACATACATACATACATACATACATACATACACATATATATATATATATATATATATATATATACACATATACATACATATACACATATATACATATATATATATACACATACACACACACACTTACATACACATATATACACACACACACGTTAATACATACACACTAGGTAGTGGAAACGCTACTTAAACTCTGCACCACACACACACCTTGTTGATCGTCCCACAGTTCTGCTGCATTCGTGTTCAGTGGACTCTCGTTGTTGGGTTCTGAGGACAAAAACAACAACCTTTCATCTCTCACTCACTCACCTGGTGTCATGATGGACGACCTGTTAACAGACACATGACAAACCAGCGTATATCTAACTGACAGACTCCAGCCACGGATGTAGCTCCGCCCCTTTGGCTCCGTTGCTTCCTTGTTTATTTGCAGGCTGTGCAGCCCACAGAGCATGAACAGTCGTGTTACTCCCATAATGCCTCTGGGCTCTGTGAACGACTAGCCCGGTGTGTCCATGAACGGTTAAAGGCATGATGGGAGTACGCTACTGACATGCGTAAGTGGATTTCATGAATACTGACGGCACGTTTGCTTCAGGCTTTAAACCACGGATTTATAAATAAATGATAGTGAAAAGTATAATGACGTCATCACAGGTTAAAATGTGAAGATTAGTTTACATGTATTGTTGTTTTCTTCCATTCACTGATCACTGTCACTCAGCGAGTTTACATATTATTGTCCAGGAAAATATTAACATGACGTACTTTCATGATGATTAAAAACAACTATTCCATTTACAATTTATGGTTCAATAATATAACGCCATGCCAACCCTGCTACAGGCCTCCTGACCTGTGCTGTGAAACCACTACAGATGGTCCAGAGCATGGCTGGTCTTCATGTCCCCCCTCTGGCCTACAAAGGTCTTCGTGGGTCTGCTCTCCTAAAGGCTCATGTTAGCCCTTGACACCTTTGTTCAGAGGATTATGGTCTGGCGGTGCCAACACCAGAGACACACAGGACAACATACTTGTCAGGTGTGGTTCCACGCTGGTGGAACGATCTACTGAGTGCTAACAGAACACATAGCGTCCCCGTCTGTCTTTAAGACGCTCTTGAAAACCCAGCTCTTCCATGAGCATCTTCTGTCCTAGCACTTACCTTAGCCCCTCCCCTGCACCATCTCCTTCTGCACTTGGACCCACCTCATGGAAAGTTGCAGTGTCAAGATTAAGTGTTGCAGCAGGTGAAGTGGAACTTACCTCCCAGCAGGCTCTGCACTGACAGCAGGATGGAGCGGACGTCGTACAGAGCCGACCACTTGTCCTTCAGGATGTCCAGGCAGATGAAGCCCTGCTCGTCCACGTTAGGATGAAAACACGGAGTCACAAACTTTACACGAGGAGCCTGATATGGATAACCAGCAGGAAAATCCAGAGAGAGGCGGAACCTCAAGCCATCGTACACCTGACACACAGACAGGCAGACCGATCATCAGAAACTACTTCATATAAATCTGAACACAACTACATTTTTCCAAAAATACACAAAAATTATTTACTCCATATATTTGGCGCTAATAGCTAAGCTAACAGCTGTCAGTATATTGAAGAACCAGAAAAACAAGTGTTGTCATGGTGATTGGTGCTCTCCAGGACAGTTTACTTTGTGTTGTCACCCGTGTGTGTGTGTGTGTACATACTGTCCCCTGAGGTCCATCAATGGTTCCAATCCATTTAAAAAGATTATCTGATTCTGGAAATGCTGAGATCCCTTTATCACCTGACATCTGAGAGACAGACAGACAGGTCCCATACACACAGAATACACAAAATGTTTATTTGAAAATTATATGAAAGAGATTAATTTAAAAAAAAAAGGATAATCTTACCATCAGAGTCATGAGCTCCTGCTGCAGACTACACACACACACACACACATTATTAACAATTAGACTTCATATAAAAAAATGCTGTCAGTAACATTTTATTGGATAATAATTTGACTGGTTCTGGACTGAGGTCTGGACTGAGGTCTCTCACCGTTTGGACACTGAGCCTCTGGCTGCACTGCCATTTGTCTCATTTCCTTTCAGAGAGACCGAAGACGACGAAGTTGCTGCTGCTGGATCCATGTTCTGAGAGGAAGCCATCTGAGAGACAGACAGGTGAGAGAGACCGACGGGTGAGAGACAGATTAGAGACCGACAGGTCAGAGACAAATTAGAGATAGATAGGTCAAAGACAGTTAGAGACAGACAAGTCAGATGCAGACGGGTCAGAGACAGCGAGGTCAGAGAGACAGACAGGTCAGAGACAGACAGGTCAGAGAGACAGACGGGTCAGAGACAGACAGGTAGGTAGCGACAGAGCGGAACACAGCCTCTCAACGTTAGCGGCTAACGTTAGCCCCTATCACTAGCCACCGCCATAAGAACTGCTTTAGCTCAGTGCTAACCAAACATTAGCTTCGTTGTTTGCCTGTTTACTGTGAAGCAGTCATTACTGAGCTGAACCGGGTTATAGAGCGGTTAAAGGCAGCTGCGGACTCACCGTGTGTCTTTGCTGTCTTTGCTGTCTCTGGTGTCTCTGGTGTCGCGCTCTGAAAACTCCCGCCCCCTTGTTTAAACGGAGGCCGCTTCTCTGCTGCAGCCAATCAGCGCCTGACTTTTAAAAACAAACCACTTCGTCCTGACCAATGACGAGGCGAGCACTGAGAAAACCGCGCTGTGATTGGTCGGAGCGGACGAGACTGACTGGACTGTGTGAAGTGACGTCACATCGTGAAAACGACTTCTGTCTGTGTCCATGTATCTTTGATGTCATGACAACAGTCGCTTTGATCTGTCACGTGAACATGATGCTGAGTCACTTTAATTATCGCTCACTGTCATTGTATTTGAGATTTTATTTCGATATATTTATATTACATATTTTATTTTATGAAGAGACACACAGGACAGAAACACGAGGGACACGCGTAGGTGTGTGACGTCACTGAAGACAACAGTTCTGTCCCCGGGAGGGGGCGCACTGTCAGACTGGGAAGAAGAACAGCAGGAGGTGGACGTTTTATTGTGAAGGGGTGTTTCCGGTCAGCTCGCCGGTCAGCTCGCCTCGCGCTCGGAGAAGATGAACGCGCCTCCCGCCTTCGAGTCTTTTCTGCTGTTTGAAGGAGAGAAGAAGATTAGCATTAGCAAAGACACGAAGGTTCCAAACGCGTGTCTGTTTACACTGAACAAAGAAGATCACACTGTGGGCAACATCATCCGAGCGTAAGAGGCTAATAGCGAGCTAACACTCTGCTAACACACCGAATTAACACTGTGGGCAACGTCATCCGAGCGTAAGAGGCTAATAGCGAGCTAACACGCTGGGCAACATCATCCGAGCGTAAGAGGCTAACAGCAAGCTAATACTCTGCTAACACACCGAGCTAACACTGTGGGCAACATCATCCGAGCGAGCTAACACAAGCACATAGCTAACAGCATGCTAACACAACTTTGCCTGTGAAAGGTTCATTGAGTCGTGAACGGAAGTAGTTGATGATCGCCGGTGATTATTTGTTTTAACGTTTTAAATTGTAAATTAAATTGTGTGTGTGTGTGTGTGTATGTCTTAGTCAGCTGTTAAAGGATCCTCAGGTTCTCTTTGCTGGTTACAAAGTTCCTCATCCACTGGAACATAAGATCGTCATCAGAGTCCAGACTACACCAGACTACAGTCCACAGGTAACACACACACCAGACAACAGTCCACAGGAAACACACACACTCCATAAAATAACATGACACGTTACATAATGATGTCATGACTTCTCCATAATTATTAACTTGATTATCAGATGAAACTCCGAGAGAGAAAAACAATGTGGCGTTTTTGTCAACTTTTTTTAATGGGGCTTTTATTTTGACATGGTGTTGTTTCTTCGACAGGAAGCATTTACAAACGCCATCACAGATCTGATCAGCGAGTTGTCTCTGCTGGAGGAACGCTTCAGAGTCGCCATCAAAGACAAACAAGAAGGAATCGAGTGACCTGGCTCCACCCTCTATGTTATCACTTCCTGCTTGTGTATTTTGAGAAATAAAGTCTGATGCCACATTCTACTGTGTGTGTGTGAGACCTGTTCATGAGTCCACAGGTGCAATGCTTTTACATTTAAAACAGTTTCCCGGTCTGACCCGGTTGAACAGATGTCAAACAAGCATCTTTGTGTCAGACAATTTTTAATATATATATTTTTTTAAATGGTGAAAAACAAACATGAGGAACCAATCAGAAGACATGATGGGGACATTAGGGGCGGGGTCACAGGTCAGCATCTCTCTGTGCCTCCATAGCTCTCTTCATCTTCTCCACCATCCAAGAAGGAACAGTGAATGGCTTCATCTCATCCATCTTGACATCTGGACAGTCTCTACACACACACACACACATACACAGTTACCATGGTTACTGTGGGGAGGGGTTACCATGGAGACAGGTGATGTCACACTCACTTATACTCATCACTGTGAGACAGATCCTGGATGTCGTCTTCAATCAGCAGGTATGCCTGAAACACACACAGTAACACTAACTGTTGTCATGACATCAAACGCATGACTCATGATATAAAAAAAAAAAAGAGACTCACCATTTTTCCTCCTGTTGCCCTCATGTGGTGACGCTCTGCTAACCACTGTTTGTCCTTTGCATCTGCAGCGTACTGAGACACACACAGGTCAACAGTTTAATAAAGATCACATGACTGTCGCTGTGTCTCAATCTGTCTCCTGAGAGGACAGGATGGTCAAAGTCTTAATCATCAAAAACATCCTAAAAGTACAAATAATGTCCCTTAAATGTTTACAATAGAACTCACAACATATAGGTTGATCAGGTCAAAGGTCAAATACACCTGGTTCATCTTTAATCCAGAAATATAAACGTGACGAATATGGGATATCGTCGTCAGGGTTACCTTGAAGAGGTCAGCGTGTTTGATGTAAATCCGTCCTCTGGTCCCGCCCATTCCCAGAGCCCTACAGTGACATCACAGAGGTTGTAGAGGTCAACAGAAACACAATCACACACACAGACACAGAGACTCTTTCTTCATGTGTTATTGTCACATTATGATCACATGATTATGTTCAACTCACTTGTTTGCTCTGGAGCCGAGAACAAATGTACTGCTGTCACTGAGTCTGGAGGGATCCCACTGCAACACACACACACACACACACACACAACACACACATACATACATACATACATACATACAAGTGAGCTCAGGTGGAGTGA
Source organism: Solea senegalensis (assembly GCF_019176455.1). NCBI lineage: Eukaryota > Metazoa > Chordata > Actinopteri > Pleuronectiformes > Soleidae > Solea > Solea senegalensis. Next base: position 1,171,282 of record NC_058024.1, read on the forward strand.
AAGCTAATTCACAGACATGAAGGGAAGTGACCTGTGACACACCTTTGGCCCTTCCCTCTTCACTGGCTCAGGCTTCGGCTTTGCTCTGAACACACACACACACACACACACACACACACACACACACACACACACACACACACACACACACACAGTTAGTACCACACAAAGGTCACAGTGTCGCCGCAGCAAAGACAAGAAATCAAACTTTGGTAACTGAAGATTCAACTTGACATTTAACCCGACTCTGGACTGTGAGGACTGGACTGTGAGGACCCTGGACTGTGAGGACTCTGGACTGTGAGAACTCTGGACTGTGAGGACCCTGGACTGTTGAAGAGGACAGCACGAGCCTCCAGATGAACGTGAAAATGCAGGAGGTGACTTCAGTGCAGGAGGAGGAAGACAGTGACCAATGACTTTCTTGGTCGGCTACTGTTTACTGGTAATTACTTATTTCTGTTACAAGTCGTGTTACAGGCACTGTCTTTCATTAAAGCCTGTGTTCATGTGTTCATATGTAGGACCCTGCAGCTTGTAGATGTGCAGCGACGTGCGGCTTATATTTAGGTGTGCTTAATAGTCCGGAAATGACGGTATTAAATATGTCACAGTTCATCTCCATGTGTCTTTACAGAGACAGTGAGGATGATGTCATCATCGAATACTCACTGAGAAAAGGTCAGAGGTCGATCAGAGGAAGCAAGCGACGCAGCAGGACGAGTCTTTCTCTGAGGACAGAAAGACAAAACGTATAGAAGTCAGGTGTCTGTCTGTCTGTCTGTCTGTCTGTACATCAGAGGTCAGCGTACCTTCTTGAGGAGCGGACTTCCTCTCTGAATGTAGTCTTCATCAATAGGTCTGGACCTCTGTCAGAACCAGAAAACCAGGATCAGGGTCAGAACCAGGACATGATTATCTGATAAGTCAGTGTTCAGAACCAAACCTTGATGGTCATCTCTGGCCCCGACTTCTTTACATCGCCCTCTGGAAACAGCTGTTTAGCCTGGTGATGAAGAGACAGATGAGGTCAGAGGTCACATAACAAGGTCAGAGGTCAGAAAACAGTACAGAAGAACTTACATGTTCCAGAACGTTCCGGCAGGTGTCTTTGATCAGCTGATCGGTCTGAACGTCATCACCCACATTTTCTTTCACATTCTGTGCTGCTTTTTCAAAGAACTGACAACACACACAAGACACCTGCTCACACCTGTTCACACCTGTTCACACCTGTTCACACCTGCTCAGAAATAAAATGACCTCTTACTTTCTGGTACTTCCTGAACACAGCCATGATGTCATCATTAAAGCTGGGCTGAAGCACCGCCCTCAACAAGTCCATGGACATCTGAGGATCTGTGTAACTGCACACACACACACACACACACACACAGAGTGTAAATTGAAGTAAACCAGTTTAAATATGAACCGGTTTGAACTGGTTCTGACCTGACGGTCATGTGAGAGCGACGTCCGCGTCTGTGGATCTGTCTGTGTTTGATCATCATGTTCCACGGGTTCTGTGACACACACAGAACCTCGTCACGTTCAGAAGCACCGTCATCAACAACATCCGGTTAGCGGAAAGTTAAGCTAAGCTGATGGTTCTTACCGCTCCGGGTCCTCGCTCCTGCTCCTGTCCGTCCTGCTGCAACCAGTCCCTGCCCCCCTCACTGCGGTGGGCTCCCATGGTTCACACGGTTCTGGTACCGAACACGCGGGACCGGGCAAAACCCTGCTAACGCGACTGAGCTTGGCTAGGCTAACAGCAACAGGAGCTAACACCGATGTGATGAAGAGTGACGTAATTTTAGCAGAAACACACACACACACACACACGAACAGTGTTGGATGATTGTTAATAATCCGATCATCGAAAATTTACTCAAACCGTTCGACGTGTTTCCACGGATGTTCGGTGGCTTTGTTTCCGCCGTAGCTGAACCATCCGGGTGTTTCAAAATAAAAGCACAGGAACACAAAAGTAAGTTCCATGTTTCCATTGTGACATCCGGGCCTCAAGAAGTTGGACTACAATACGGGAGTACAAAAACACAGGAGTACACAAATACACAAACACAGGAAAACAGGAGTACACAAACACAGGAGTACAAAAACATATTAACTGCATCACAAAACTAATAACTGACACAAAAATCATTAAATTCTTCTACAACTGTGTTTAAACATAAACTTTATTTTGAAGGTGTTTATTTTACATCACATCTGTATAAATAGAGCAGATTTATGGGATGTTTTGTCTGATTAGAGCTTAAAGGAGACAAATTATACCCTATTTCCCCAATTAAAATAGTTCTGGTGTCCTAGTGAACATGTCTGTGACATGTTTTGGTCAAAATACCATAAGGATGAAGCACCATAGTAGTTCAATAACCCTGCTAAACCTGCCCTTTTCAGAACACTCGGTTTTGTGCATGGTCCCTTTACAGGCAAACACACACCCACTTCTTCCAGGGGGTTTCTGATTTGTCGGTGAAATACGTTCACCCCACTGTGCAGCCACCAACAGCACACTTGTCCCTCCATGTTGACATAATACCGCTCTTCCTCCCTCGCCTGCACTCTCGCAGGGACAAGGTGGAGCTCTCGAAGTAAATTTACTGGTGGGGCGGTAACATTCGCGGTGAAATGCGCATGATGCCGTCATAAGCGCAGGGAATTCAACATCGCATGTTTTATCGCCTATACTTACACTAAGGGGGACCACGAAAAAAGGACAGAGTATTCTTTTTCCACACTTTGGCGACTGGTAGGGCCTCCAGAGTCCCAAATATAAGTATTAAAATGGTTAAAAAGTTGATTTTGCATAATATGTCATCAACGGTCTCTGAGGACTTTGAACAGTAGAGGGCATTGTTGAGCCTCTTGGTTACAGACGGACAGATTTAATGGAAGAGGAGAAACCGGTGAGTTCTGTCACTGGACATCTGTCTGTCTGCCTCCTCCATCGGCTGCACACTTCACAGGATCCACACCCGGAAATGAGACACACCCCTCTCTCTCTCTCCAAGTTAAATTCCAGAAGAATGTGAGGTTCAGTGTCAGATCAGAATGAAAAGATGTCAAATATCTTATTTCTGCTGCTCATTGTGGTCACGTTCTCCCTCCATCTCAAGACATTTCCTGATCAAAAGAAAGGTTTAATGAGAGTCTGAACAGCTGGAGAACAGTCAGAACAGCCAGAGAACAGTCAGAACATTCAGAAGAACAGCACAGTCAGAGAACAGGACAGTCAGAACAGCTGGAGAACAGTCAGAACAGAACAGTCGGACATCTGTCACTGGTTGAATATATTTTACTAAGCTGCAGTTCACCTGCAGACGAAGGACATATTGTTTATTTACATTCTGCAGTTGAGACATTGTCATGGTTACCAGTGAACCACCAACAAACTGGAGACAAACAGGGTTACAGATGTTTACCGACAGTTGTCATGGAGACAGCGTTTGTCTGCAGTTTGTCTTCTTTGTGTTCATGCAGAGATAAAAACAGCTTTTCTACAGTTAAACTTTTGACCTTCGACCCTTTGGTTTAGTTCAAACGAAGCTTCTCTTTAAAAAAAAGTTAAATTATTGAAATAAAAAAAACAGACAAAGATAAGGACATCACTGTACACTATCTACAGACGGCCAATCACATGAGCCATCACTGGTCCCGCCTCCAGGAAGTGGTGGCACTTTGGGGCGACTGGAAAACGTCTGTCAGTCAACATTCTAACTCCACCCACTCCCACCTCTCTGTGGATGCTCCACCTCCTCTTGTCTGCTGAATACCCCCTTTCCCACAGTGCACCTCTGCAGAAGCAATAGCACTTATTGGCCAAGCCATGAGGAGGTGGGGCCTGAGAGCAGGACGTCACTGGATAGCTGCCTTATCAACCAATCACAAATCCTCTGTGATGTCAGAGTGAAGAGGTCTTTATTGCTGGAGCTCCTCCCTCTTTACTCTGCAAACATACCTGAGGCTCCAGATGCAGTGATGACAGAGCCCCGACCAATCAGAAGAGTCCAGGAGAGTCAGGACGAATCAGAGTGAAGAACAGAGAGGTGGGCGTGTTGCAGGAGAAGTGGGAGGGGCTACAGGTGCTGGTGAGGAACAATCTGAACAGACAAGATGACGACCAGAGCAAAGTAACGAGTGAAACAAAAACTGCCCTGTCACACTACAAGCTCCGCCTCCCTACACAGCGGCCATCTTGTCTTGAGGACTGCTGCCACTGTTGTTGTTGTTGTTGTTGTTGCCGTCATGAATCTCTGGTGACATCACGCTGCTCTGCGTCCTATCACAGGTCTTTGTGGTGGAGTCTTTGTTCTCAGGAGAGATGTGGGCGGGGCCAGGAGAGGACAAGGAGGAGGTCCGGAGTGAGGACGGGCGGAATGCCGCCGTCAGCTCGGCCAGACGCTCTGGAGTCGGAGCCCACTTCGTAAAACCTGCGTTGTTCTGAAGGAAGAGGACGGCCGTGCCGTGGGCAGCACGGTAATACATCTCCTCTCTGTGAACACAGGAACACAGTATCAAAGTACATCACATCACAGCACAGGGACTACACATCACAGCACAGTACTGTGTCGTATTAGTACCTTTTGCAAACGTGCTGACTTCCAGAGCGATACTCGTGTTCGTAGGCCGGGACGTTCAGCTGATGACGGAGGAAACGACTTCCTTCCATGCGGGTCAGAGCTGGGGTCACGGGGTCACGCCACTCAGGAACAAAGATGATGAAGGACAAAGGCTCCGACGACTGGTCCAACAGTTCCTGATGAGACAGACCACAGTGAGCACAACTGGACCAGCACAGACCAGGTCTGACCAGCACAGAGGGGTCACTGACCTCAAAGTGTGTCACCATGGCGTCCATCAGCTCCTCACAGAATGGTGGGTTGGCTTCAAACGAGCCGCTGACCGGAGCAAAGGACAGGAAGGGCCTGAAAAAACACACACACACAGTGACTGCTGAGGACACAGGCCCATCATGTGATTCATCACAGGCCCCGCCCCCTGACGTTTCAGCAAAGCCGTCTCACCCTCTGGATCCAAAGAAGCCATCGATGTCTGGGAAGGCGGAGCAAAACTGTTTGAAGTAGCAGTTGAGCGGCGAAGCGAAACACTCAAAGGAAACAGCAAACTGTCGATTCAGCGCCTCAAACACCGTCACAGGGAGCGCCCCCTGCAGGCCTGTCCCTTCAGTAGCACCACTGCCAAACATCTCCTGCACGCAAACACACACACACAAAGTGAGTGGTACCAGTGTCACATGAGCTCAGGTACAAGCTGATTGGTGGACAGAGTCAGCTGACCTGGTATCTCTTCAGCAGGCACCAGACTCTGGACAGAAACTTCTCAAAGCGAGGGTCGTCGATACAGCTGTACCTGTACAGGAGCTCCTGTAGACACACACACACACACACACACACACCGGTCAGGGGGAGGGTGTTGAGGGAGGGGGTGTTGTCATGGTGACAGAGACACACTCACCAGTTTGCTGAAGTGACCTCTGTTCACTTTGACCATCTCTCCTCTGAAGCGCAGACACGCCACGTCGTTCTCAAAGTGCAGCTCGACACGAGGGAGCGGCGGCGACGAGACAGACAGACGCACGGGGTAACAGTAGACGAGGCGGGGCTGCTGCGGCGACGGACATGCCTCTGCACACAGAGAGACAGACAGGTGAGAGAGAGACAGATGCACGGGGTAACAGTAGACAAGCAGGGCTGCTGCGGCGGCGGACACGCCTCTGCACACACACATGTGTGTGTGTTCACCTGTAGGGGGCAGGTCCTGCAGCAGGCTCAGGTGTGTGTGTGTTCACCTGAAGGAGGCGGGTCCTGCAGCAGGCTCAGGTGCTTGTGTGTGTGTTCACCTGTAGGGGGTGGGTCCTGCAGCAGGCTAAGGTGGGTGTGTCTCAGGCGGCGGCTGTATTCTGCTGACAGTTGGTAAATCTTGGAGCAGATTCCTTCCACTGAGTCTTTGGCGACTGCAGTGACGTGAGGACCACACTGCTGCCTCAGGTGTTCCAGCCGGTCCTACACACACACACACACACACACTTCTGCATATCAAGTCACATGTCAGCAGCAATGTCAGGGTCAAAGGTCAAAGGTCGTTACCATGTAGTCCTCTTTACTGGCGGAGTGATCTCGGCGCAGCCAGCTCATTGTGTCCTCAGCGTTCCACTTCACCACCTTCCTGCTCTCTGGACTGGCGTTCCTGTACAGGTCAAAGGTCAAAATTATCACACACACACACGTTTGTTTTGTCTTATTTACTTTGATTTGTTGAAAATGTTTCTGTCGTGCATTTCAATGACCTATGACCTACATCAGGGGTCATAGGTCATACAAAGTCCTCCTCCCATTCCATATGAAAGTGATAAGTTTTTGTCTTTTTACTTGGTCCAGCTCCACTAATTTTCATACTCTTTCTTAAGTTTAAGAGAAGAAACCAAGGGCTAAAAATTGGAGGTCACTCGCTAGCTATCTTGTTAGTTCTGCTGCTGCACTTAGCACCGTTGTTTGCGCATGCACAGTGACCCAAGTGTCAGAACAAGTCAGATGTCATCTGACTGGCTGCCCTGTATATCAATCAAATGATGGAATGGATGATAGGCTGACGTCTATTTTTTTTAATCTTATGTAATCTACCCACACTACCTTTGCGATCGACTGGTAGATCACGGTCGACGTACTGAGCACCCCTGACCTACATCCTATGACCTATAACCTACGTCCTATGACCTATAACCTACGACCTACCTGGAGTCAATCATCTTCTTTGCAGCTTCAGCATATTTGAAGAGAAGCTTCCGGGCCTCCTCCTTATACTTAATACGAGACAGTCTGAGGACACACAGAGAGACAGACAGGTCAGTCAGACCGGTGTGAGAGAGAGAGAGACACACACACACAGACAGACAGGTAGGTACCTGATGGGGATGTCGTTCATCACTTCCCTGAACATGGACGGGGAAATGACAGGCTCACAGTCACTGGGCAGTAAAGGGTCGTGACCTTTGTCAATCACTTTCCTCTCCAGTAACCAACGGTTGAACGACTCACGGGGAGGATCAATACCTGATCAGACAGACAGGTCAGAGACAGACAGGTCAGAGGACTCTGTGTGTGTGTGTGTGTGTGTGTGTGTACCTTCTCTCTGGTAACACAGCTCGTGGTAGTGTTGCCTCAGCTTGGTGACCAGTTGCGCCCTCTGCAGTTCGATCTCAGGGTGGGGGGGCAGGAGGTTGGCGGGGGCGTGTTCTCGGATCACAGCGTTGGTCTGAATGTCCAGATCCCAGTAGATCCTGAAACACAACCACAACTGTAATACTGCACAGAGCGTGCGTGCTGACGAGCAGGGGTGTGGCTTCAACACTCACACTGACGGTCTGTAGGGGGCGGGGGCTGGACTCGGGGTTGTGGGTGTGGCTGATTGCGTTTGTTTGTCTTCAGGGGCAGAGCTCCAGGGTTTGAGCCCAGGTGTGCTGGGAGAGATGGGTGTGGTGGGTTCCACCTGAAAACAGATAGTTTCCCATAATCCATAACAATCCATAATCCATAAGGGGGCGACATGAGAAACATACAATATTGTTGAGGACAAATGGGCTGAATTAATTCTGTATGTCTTTATAAAAACAAACAAACAGATTTGATTGAATCTTCATCTTTCTCCTTGTGTTTGGTTTGATTTGATTTGTTTGGTGTTTTGGTTTTGATTTGTAAATGTTAAGCACAGCGACTTGTGTACCACAGACGAAGCACACGGCTTGACCTTTGACCTCTGGACACTAACATTCAACTGTCAGGTCTTGTTGAAAACGCAGCACTCAGAGTCAACTTTTTTTAACATGAGCCGACATTTTTAGGGGGCGCGGGGAACAGGTAAGCGCCACCGGTCGCAAAAGATGGTGCAGCATGAGCAGCATAAATACTGCCCAGGTCTGCCATAATCTATAATCTATACTCCAGTCACCTGGTTTTGACATTAACATCCACACTTTATCTGACGTCACTTTGTATCTTTATGTTTTACCAAGTTAGGGTTCGCTTTCAATTACCTTTGTTCTTTTGAGGCTGTTAGGCCCCACCCCCTGCTCCTCAGAGCTCCGCCTCTTCCTCTGTCCATTGCCATGGTTGTTGTCTCCACCCTCTGCAGGAGCAGCGTTCAGACCTAAAGGATCTGACTGTACACAGACAGACATGTCAGAGACACAGACACATGTCCAAACAGGAAGTGATGTCAGGTGACAATGACTCACAATGACATCATGTTGACCCAGCACTGGGACCTCCCACAGGCTCTGATTGGTGAATCTGTTGAAATAATACGGACGGTTCTCCCTCCGAGACCAGCACTTAGACCAGCCCGCCTGGACCAGTTCGTCTGAGACAGGTAACACACAGTTCAGAGAAAGACAGACAAGTGAGACACACAGGTCAGAGAAAGACGCACAGGTGAGACACACAGGTCAGAGAAAGACACACAGGTGAGACACACAGGTCAGAGAAAGACACACAGGTGTACCTGGAAGCTCAGGTGGTTTGGCGATTGCAGATGGAGATGGGGGTGGGCCCTGAGAGGAGGCGGAGCCGGAGGGAGACAGAATCATGGCTGCCTCCCCCTTCACCGATCCCTGGCTGTCACTGGACATTTCCGCTGCTCGTCAGAATGACATGGATCTGCCTGAACAAGAAGTGATGTCACAGACGTGAGGTTGAGAAAAGGTGAATTATTGAGTGAATAATGACTCTTCCATGATTGATCCCTGTGAATGTTTGACTGATCATTGATGACAGGTCAATTTAAACTAGAGATTCATAAATGTTACTCCATTACATCATCACCATGGTAAACTCTCTAAGTAAACTTAAACTGTCTCAGTAAACTTAAACACTCTCAGTAAACTTAAACTGTCTCACTAAACTTAAAGGGGACATATTATGCAATATCAACTTTTTAATCATTTTAATACTTATATTTGGGACTCTGAGGCCCTACCAGTTGCCAAAGTGTGAAAAAAGAATACTCCGCACATTATGACGGCAGCATGCGCATTTCACCACGAATGTTACCACCCCACCAGTAAGTTTACTTGGAGAGCTCCACCTTAGCTCCACCTTGTCCTTATAAAATGCAAGTGCAGGTGAGGGAGGAAGAGCGGTATTATGTCAACGCGGAGGGACAAGTGTGCTGTTGGTGGCTGCACAGTGGAGCACAGTGTTTTACAGAGGATTTTATATATGAAGCTAATGTGCCGGATAAAGTAAGCAAACGTGTGTTCGCACCACTTCACATCAGACTGCGGCCAACGGTCGCCGTATTTAGTCAGTGACTGTATTTCACCGACGTACAAACACACACATTGTTAAGAAAAGGTCACATAGAGCTCATAACTGACCATTCTGACACGTCCTAACTAAAAATATTTGTTCAGTGCGTCCTCCATGACCGGAGCACAGACTCAGTCTGATACAGTCACATACAGCAGCAGTTTATGAAGCTCGATGCTCGCCGGTGGCGATCAGCGGTGCTGTCCCTAAGTCTTTTTAACTGATCTACAGTTCGGCAGTGTTCGGCTTGATCCTTGTGTTGGACGTCTCTTCCTGTGACGGCACTCTCGCTGTTTTCCACGCACGCTGCCATGTTGATATTGTCAGAGAACTAGTGGAGGGAGGGGGAGAGGAATGGAACAGGAGCTGAGTGAGAGCAGTAAAAAGGACAAATCAGAAGTGGGTGTGCGTTTGCATGTAAAGGGACCATGCACAAAACCGAGCATTCTGAAAGGGGCGGTTTTGGCAGGGTTATTGAACTGCTATGGTGCTTCATCCTTTAATTTGGAGAAATAGGGTATAATATGTCCCCTTTAAACTAAAACTTAAACTCTCTCAGTAACCTTAAACTGTCTCAGTAAACCTAAACTCTCTCTCAGTAAGAGTTAACTCAAAGTTAACTCAGCATTAACAGACCAAACAGCTCTTTATTTGCATTCTTCTGTGGTGACTTTAGCGACACCTACTGTTTATCCTCATATTCACCACAGTGACCACACACCCAAACACGTAAACCCGGGTCGTTGGGTGTAAACAGGACTTGACACGGTCTCACACTGACACGTGACAAAGACCAGAGTAAAACTCATTCTCGTCTCAGTTTCAACAAAGTTCGGATTATCGACCAAAGCGGATTCGTCGCGTGCGAGTTTGTGTTCTAAATGTCTCTCCAGCAGAAGAGCGCCATGGTTACACGCATGCGCACTGATAGCTCCTCCAACAAACACGAAGGAAAGAGGGAGGGAAGAGGGGGAAAGAGGGGGAGGAGGGGAGCAACAAAAGGCTGCGACTGCTCCTCCGGAGCCCGGGCTTCACTCTCGAGCTCGGCAGCGCTCGGTGTCGATGCTACACGGACTCAAACTGCACTACAGTGGTTTAAACCCACGCACCGTCAATCGAGACGCCGTTCACTCCGCCGTTAACGGCCATTTCACGCGCCCGCACGAGACAACAGCTGCTGTTTAGCCGCCACTTCTCTCACAAGATGGCGGACACGCCCCTGCCACAGCGCAGAGCGTCCTGCACAACATTTCGTCTCCGCTCTACGAAAGCAGACTCTCTGCGCGCCACAAACCCGGTTTACCGGCAGCCCGGGACCTTCCGCCGCACCTGGGTTCTGTCGGTTCGGCTCTGCGGGCCGCGTGTTCTTACCTTCACCGATTTAATTCCGGACAGTTGAGGTTCTGTGCGCTTATTTCGGGTGCTCCGCTCCGCTCCCTCCCCGCCTGCTCAGACATCTTTACAGGGTCCCGGGCTGAGCCAGTGCGCACGCGCAGCGGATTTACGGCTTCCGGTTCTCCAGTGTCCTCTTCCCTCCGCCATTTTGAGAAGGTCATCTGTGTTTGAATCAAAACAAAGAAGCACGTTGTATTTTGACATGGTTTGTTTATTTGTTTTAAAAGAAAACACATCAATGAACAAGAGGAAAAACGTGACACACAAACACAATAAATCAAAGGAAATGTATCAGTTATTCATCATAATCATCATCATTATTACATCATCACACAAGACTAGGGACATTTTTGTACTCTGCGTATAAAAGACACAAAAGTCCAGCGTCCTTATGTTTAGATTTTCTTCTGCACTGTTTCTGTACTTTCAATATTATTATGTTTGATTATTTTCAGAGCAGCGGTTCTCTTCCACTACTCTGTTTTTCAAATATGTTTCTTTTGCTTTAGTTTTATGACTCAAACATTTTCTAATGTCTGAAATTAAAGTTCCTAATTTCATCCACAACTTTGAATGAGCTCCTTAAATTCAGAGATATTAAAGCACAGCATCAAAAGGTCAAAGGTCATGTGACTTAATAACATTTGAAGTAGATGTGGAAAAGAAACTTTATTAAAGAACATTTTCATACATGAGTGAAATAAATGTTAGTTTTATGATCTTTGTTATAAGTTTCACACGTTTATTATTCAGTTAAAGGATATTATACGTTCAATTCAATCTATATATCAAAGAGGGTCAGAGGTCGGAGAGAGGCCTCTCCCTGCAGCAGCAGGTCCACGGCTGCCTCCACATCCACTACCACATGACTCGGTTCCACCAGATCTGGCTCCAGGACAAGGTCTCTGTGACCATGGAACACAGTCTCTGACACAAGGCTGATCCTGTCGCTCAGCAGCGGAGAGCGAGGGTTAAAGACACCTGTGCACACCTGAGGATAGTGAGACAGGCACATAATAGACACCTGAGGACAGTGAGACAGGCACATGATAGACACCTGAGGACAGTGAGACAGGCACATGTGAGACACCTGAGGACAGTGAGACAGGCACATGATAGACATCTGAAGACAGTGAGACAGGCACATGTGAGACACCTAAGGACAGTGAGACAGGCACATGAGAGACACCTGAGGACAGTGAGACAGGCACATGAGAGACAGACACCTGAGGACAGTGAGACAGGTGCATGTGAGACACCTGAGGACAGTGAGACAGACACATGTGAGACAGAAACCTGAGGACAGTGAGACAGGCACATGAGAGACACCAGAGGACAGTGAGAAGAGCACATGAGCGACATGATACACCTGAGGAGACTGAGACAGTCACATGACAAACAGACACATGAGAAACAGTCACATGACAAACAGACACATGAGAGACAGTGACATGACAGACAGACACATGAGAAACATGAGAGACAGACACATGACAGACACATGAGAGATAGACACATGAAACACATGAGAGACAGTCACATGAGAGACAGACACATGAGAGACAGTCACATGAGAGACAGTCACATGATAGACACATGAGAGACAGACACATCACTGACAGGACAGTGTCAAAGATGGAGGACAGTTGTTTTATTACAGTCTAAATTTTACGTAGTGTTGCTTTAAAGATACCAGTACACACCAGTATGGATCGACACTGAGCAGCCGTCGACGTCAGCTCCTCCTCCGGCTGAGCGACGGTCACCTGACTGCCCGTTCCCTGGGCAACCAACCTGGTGGTGACGGTGTCAGCACGCTGCTGAGCCAAGTGACGGTTGTACAGGTTAGCACCGTAGACGTCTGTCATCAGGTTATCACTGCACCACAGGGACATGTTTGGTTACTTTGGTTACACACAGGTGGGTTAATGACAGTGTTGCCATGGTTACACACAGGTGGGTTCATGTTTACCCAATGGCATAGATGGTTGTGATGGTGCGGTTGTGGTTCTGCTGACGCAGCAGGTGTTCTGCGTACTGGTACGTGAGCAGACTGGGTTTTCCCAGCAGCGCCTGGTACTGCAGCTCACGACCCGTCAGCTTCCTGTAGACGGACTCCAGACATAGCAAGAACATCCCGTGACCAAACCTACAACAACACCACACAGTCAACTTCAACACAGAATCAGTTCTGTTAACAGACAAATGTGTCGTGGTGTGGTTTACCGTGGAGACGGGGCCTCGGCCATCCACATCAGGTCCATGTTACAGGCGAGAACCGGCAGCTGAGTCGACGGCTGAGTGTCGTACTCACAACCAGGACTCCCATTGGTCAAGAGCACGTCAATCAACAGCTGCAGGTTGGTCTCCCATCTGATTGGCTCCCCGAACAGTATGATTGCTATGGCAACGCCAAAGTCGTCAACAAAACGCAGGCAACCCAAAACAGTAGTTTTTGTTGTGTAGTTTAGATGTGGTTGTGTTAGGATCCTCTTGGCCATGAATATGCTGGTCAAGTCAGCTGAAGTCGAGTGCAGAGGTCCGCTCACAAAGTCTGGAGTCCGCCAGCCCCCCATCAGACCCCTTATAGATGACCTGACCGTTAAGTTACAACAATGTCAGTGCCAGGGTGCCGCTGGATCCTTCAGGGCTAGAAGCTCAACACTTGGTCTTGGATGTGTTTCAAGCCTGCAAAATCCAGGTCCCTAGTGATCAAGAGAGTGAAAGTGACTGACAGAAGCAGAAGTTCTGCTTCTCTCTGGACAGCACCCAGATTCCATCGGTCACGAGAAACCCATCAAGAGCCTCAGCAAGACCTTTGATTGCACCCTGAAGGATGCTGCATCCATTGAGGCATGGCTGACAGCAGTGGACGAGTCGGGTCTGCCTGGTAAATTCAAGGCTTGGATTTACCAGCACGGTGTTCTCCCCAGGATTCTGTGGCCCCTGCTTGTGTACAAGTTCCCAATAACAGCAGTAGAGGGCTTCGAGAGGAGGATCAGTCATCACCTCTGTAGATGACTTGGCCTGCCGCGAAGCCTGAGCAGCATTGCTCTGTAGGGGCAGAACAACAGGCTGAAGCTCCCCATTAGCACCCTGAATGAGGAGTTTATGGTTACCTGTGCAAGAGAGGTGCTGCAGTACAGGGAATCCAGTGACCCGAAAGTCTCCCAGGCTATGTGATGAGGATATGCTCTAGCATATCCTGCCCAAAAGCCCTGGGAGAAGGACGCTACACTTGGCACCACGACCAGGTGCTGAAGGTGATAGCAAAAACCTTCACCACTCTTCACCAGCATCACCCAGAACAAGCCTCTCCGACCAGCAAGCTTTTGTCAGAGTAGGTGGGAAGCCTAAACCCCAGCCAAGGGGGGCAGTGGGACCCCTTGGAACCGCACCAGATTGGCAGATGAAGGCCGACCAGGGGAAGCAGCTCAGATTCCCAAAACACATTGTCGAAACCACCCTGAGACCAGACATAGTTCTGTTCTCAGATTCACTAAAACAGGTGGTCCTAATGGAGCTGACAGTTCCCTGGGACGAGCGCATGGACTAGACTAACGAGAGAAAGTGTGCCAAGTAGCCGACTTAGTGGAGGAGTGCCGCAGACGGCTGTGACGTGTGTATGTGTCAATAAAGGTGGGCTGTAGAGGCTTTGCAGCCTGCTTGGCATCACAGGTGCACGCCAGAGAAAGGCCATCAAATCCACCACAGAGGCAGCTGAGAAGGCCTCTAGATGGCTGTGGATCAAGAGGGGCGATCTGTGGGTCCACACGTTTGGCCTTGATCACCCAAGGGTCGCCTGGGTGAGGGTGTATGATGTTGAAAGACCCGAAACACCCAATGACCCCAGGTTCCACAACTGCTGTTGTGTAGTTTAGAGGTTGTTGTGTAGTTAAGAGGTTGTTGTGTAGTTCAGAGGATGTTGTGTAGTTTAGTGGTTGTGTAGTTTAGAGGTTGTTGTGTAGTTTAGTGGTTGTTGTGTAGTTCAGAGGATGTTGTGTAGTTTAGTGGTTGTTGTAGTTTAGAGGTGGTTGTGTGTTTAGTGGTTGTGAAGTTTAGGGTTGTTGTGTAGTTTAGAGGTGGTTGTGTAGTTTAGTGGTTGTGAAGTTTAGAGGTTGTTGTGTAGTTTAGCGGTTGTTGTATAGTTAAGATGTTGTTGTGTAGTTAAGATGTTGTTGTGTAGTTTAGTGGTTGTGTTAGTGGTTGTTGTGTAGTTTAGATGTGTAGTTTGGTGGTTGTTGTGTAGTTTAGTGGTTGTTGTGTAGGGTTAGAGATTGTTGTGTAGTTAAGTGGTTGTTGTGTAGTTTAGAGGTTGTTCTGCAGTTTAGTGGTTGTTGTGTAGTTTAGTGGCTGTTGTTTAGTTTAGTGGTTATTGTGTAGTTTAGAGGTTGTTCTGTAGTTTAGAGGTTGTTGTGTAGTTTAGTGGTTGTTATGTAGTTAGTGGCTGTTGTGTAGTTTAGTGGTTATTGTGTAGTTTAGAGGTTATTCTGTAGTTTAGTAGTTGTTGTGTAGTTTAGTGGCTGTTGTGTAGTTTAGAGGTTGTTGTGTAGTTTAGTGGTTGTTGTGTAGTTAAGAGGTTAATGTGTAGTTTAGAGGTTGCTGTGTAGTTTAGAGGTTGTTGTGTAGTTAAGAGGTTGCTGTGTAGTTTAGAGGTTGTTGTGTAATTTAGTGGTTGTTGTATAGTTTAGAGGTTGTTGTGTAGTTAAGAGGTTGCTGTGTAGTTTAGAGGATGTTGTGTAGTTAAGAGGTTGCTGTGTAGTTTAGAGGTTGTTAGGTTGTTGTGTAGTTTAGTGGTTGTTGTGAAGTTTTTGTGTAGTTTAGTGGTTGTTGTGTAGTTTAGTGGTTGTTGTGTAGGGTTAGAGATGGTTGTGTAGAGTTAGAGATTGTTGTATAGTTTAGAGGTTGTTTTGTAGTTTAGAGGTTGTTGTGAAGTTTAGAGGTTGTTGTGAAGTTTAGAGGTTGTTGTGTAGTTTAGTGGTTGTTGGGTAGTTTAGAGGTTGTGTAGTTTAGAGGTTGTGTAGTTACCTTGTATTTTTGGAAGCGTTTGCAGAGTCGACTGAAACAGAACAAACAGGTGAATCAAACACTGACGTCGTCACAATTTAAAAAAAAAACAAACACCATCAACCACGTCACTGACGTCTGCAGCTAACAACTAAAGACTGCAGCTAACAGCAGCTAAGAGCTAAAGACTGCAGCTAACGATACTAAATGAGAGCAGTGCTCACAGGAAGTGTTGGCCTCCTATTATGATCCACCATGTCCAGCAGGGGGCGATGTTCTCTGAGCTGCTCAATGGTCACCACCTTTTTAAAACCTAAACTGATGTGTGTGAGTGGTTAAGAATAATATGAAAACATGAACAGTGATGGAATCAACATGAATGAATGAATGAATGAATTAAATAATGAAAGAAAGAAATAATTAATGAATGAAAGAAGGAATACATGAATGAATGAAAGAAATAATGAATGAATGACATAATGAATTAATGAATGAAAGAAATAATGAATGTATTAATTAATTATTTAATTCATTCATTATTATTTAATTAAATAATGAATGAATGAATGAATTACCTGAATAATGAAAGAAATAATGAATGAAGAAATGAATGAATTAATTAATTAATCAATAAAATAATGAACGAATGAAATAGATAATGAACGAATGAATTAAATAATGAATGAATTAATTAAATACTTAATTAATGATGTGTGTTTTAAAGGATACGTGTTAGCGATGTCCACCACTGGACCTTGTCCCGACACAAGGACGCATTTATCATGAAACGTCTTCAGCATTTGCAAAGGACTGTGGGAAAGAACCACCTGCTCTGGGGCGATCTACAATGAGAGAGAGAGGTCACATGTCAGGGTCCGTCCAATCAAAACAAATGTGTCCTCCACCTGTCCTACCTGGACATCAAGCAGGTGAGACAGCTGCTGGGCTTTTTGGTGTCTCTGACAACTTCCTGCGTTGGTGACAAAGACGACAGGAAACAGGAAGTTGTTGTTTGGGTCCAGAAGCTTCCGTAGCGCTCGCTGAGCGGCGGGAATGACCGAGCGTCCACGAAGCAGGACGCCGTCCACATCAAAGAGGATGCCGGTCTGCTGAGACAAAAGATAAATCTGACTAATGAGTAACTAATGAGAGGAAAGTAATCTGATTACACATACAACAACAAAGAAACAACACACAAACACACAACACATAAAGAAACAACACGCACACACACAGACACATAAAGAAACAACACACACAGAAGCAACACACAACAAAAAAGAAACAACACACACAGAAGTTATAAGTTAGTTATAAGACACACAAAGAAACAACACACACACACACACTGACCTGTGAGGTTGACATGTGTCGAAGTGTCTTGTGTAAAATTCCTCGAAAAAACATGACGACAGTCGCTAACACACTTTCTCTCTCTTTTACACACACACTCTCTCTCTTACACACACGCTCTCTCTCTCTCTTTCACACACACTCTCTCTCTTACACACACACTCTATCTCTTACACACACAGTTAGTGTTTCTGCTGTTCATTTATACAGACACAGCTGTGACATCATCGAGGGGAGGAGCTACAGCAGTGCCATATTTCTCACTGTGTATAATAACAAGCTGAGTGGGCGTGGTCTGGTGACATGGTCCGTCCACCTGTCCTTCTGTGTGTCCATCTGTCCTCCTGTGTCTTATAACTGTGAACAGTCTACTTTCATTTGATCTGGAGAAGAAATAAAACACACAGACACACACACTCTGTCAGACACACACAAACACACACACAGATGAGTTGTGGCTGACTTGAGTTTCCTGTCACATGATGACATCATCACATGCAGCATTCAGTTGTTAATCAGCTGAACACATGACACGACAGCAGCTGACACCAATCAACCAATCAGCTGTGTGTGTGTGTGAGAGAGAGAGAGAGAGACAGAGAGAGAGCGTGTGCAGGGACTGTGTGTGTGTATGTGTGGAGTGAGCATCAAGAGAGAGAGAGCAAGTGTGTGTGTGTGAGAGAGGAGAGCTGCAGGTGTGTGTGTGTGTGAGAGAGAGAGAGAGAGAGAGAGAGAAGTGTGAGAGAGAGAGAGCGCGTGTGTGAGAGAGAGAGAGAGCTGTGTGAGAGAGAGAGAGCTGGTGTGAGAGAGAGAGAGAGAGAGAGAGAGCAGAGAGAGAGCATGTGTGTGAGAGAGAGAGAGAGAGAGGCAGTGTGTGAGAGAGAGAGCGTGTGTGGGAGAGAGAGAGAGGGACTGTGTGTGTGTAGTGAGAGAGAGAGAGAGCGTGTGTAGAGAGAGAGCCTGTGTGTGTGTGTGTGTGTGAGAGAGAGAGAAGAGAGAGAGAGAGAGTGTGAGAGAGAGAGGCAGGAGAGAGAGAGAGCATGTGTGTGTGAGAGAGAGAGAGAGAGAGAGCATGAGAGAAAGAGTGTGTGTGTGTGAGAGAGAGAGAGCGGGTGTGAGAGAGAGAGAGAGAGAGCATGTGTGTGAGAGAGAGAGATGTGAGAGAGAGGGTGTGTGTGAGAGAGAGAGTGTGTGGTGAGAGAGAGAGAGTGTGTGTGAGAGAGAAGAGTGTGTGTGGGAGAGAGAGAGAGAGGTGTGTGTGAGAGAGAGAGAGAGAGAGAGAGAGATGTGTGTGAGAGAGAGAGAGAGAGAGCAAGAGAGTGAAAGAGGCGTGTGTGGGAGAGAGAAAAGAGAGAGAGCAGGTGTGTGAGAGAGAGCAGAGAGAGAGCAAGAGAGGAGGAGTGAGAGAGAGCAGTGTGTGGTGAGAGAGAGAGAGAGGAGAGCAGTGTGTGTGAGAGAGAGAGAGAGAGAGTGTGTGTGTGTGAGAGATGTGTGTGAGAGAGAAAAGAGGTGTGGAGAGAGAGCGCGAGAGAGAGTGTGTGTGAGGAGAGAGAGCGTGGTGTGTGAGAAGAGAGAGTGTGAGAGGAGAGAGTGTGTGAGAGAGTGTGGGAGAGAGATGTGTGGGGAGAGAGAGAGTGTGTGTGTGTGAGAGAGAGTGTGTGAGAGCAGGTGTGTGAGAGAGAGAAAGTGTGGTGGAGAGAGAGAGCTGCAGGCAGAGAGAGAGAGTGTGAGAGCAGTGTGTGTGAGAGAGAGTGTGTGTGTGTGTGAGAGAGAGAGAAGAGAGAGAGAGAGAGAGAGCTGTGAGAGGCTGCAGAGAGAGAGAGTGAGAGAGAGAGAGGTGGTGAGGAGAGAGAGAGCTGCAGGTGTGGTGTGAGAGAGAGAGAGTGAGAGAGGTGTGTGAGAGAGAGAGAGCTGCAGGAGAAAGAGAGAGAGCTGCAGGTGTGTGTGAGAGAGAGAGATGTGTGAGAGAGAAGCGAGAGATGAGAGAGAGAGAGAGCTGTGAGAGAGAGCACGCAGGAGAGAGAGCAGAGAGTGTGTGAGAGAAAGAGTGTGTGTGAGAGAGGAGGTGTGTGTGAGAGAGAGAGAGAGCATGTGTGAGAGAGAGAGAGAGAGAGTGTGTGTGAGAGAGAGAGAGCTGCAGGTGAGAGAGAGAGAGAGAGAGAGAGGCAGTGTGAGAGAGAGAGAGCTGTGTGGGAGAGAGAGAGAGAGCTGTGTGAGAGAGAGAGAGCCGAGGAGAGTGTGTGTGGGAGAGAGAAAGAGAGCGGTGTGAGAGAGTGTGAGAGAGAGAGAGAGCATGTGTGAGAGAGAGATCATGTGAGAGAGAGCGTGAGAGAGAGATGAGAGAGAACGCAAGAGAGAGAGAGAGAGAGAGAGAGTGTGGAGAGAGAGTGTGTGTGTGTGAGAGAGAGAGCATGTGTGTGTGTGAGAGAGAGAGCCAGGTGAGAAAGCTGCAGGTGTGAGAGAGAGAGAGAGTGGGAGAGAGAGCTGCAGAGAGAGAGAGAGAGAGAGAGCAGTGTGAGAGAGAGAGAGAGTGAGAGAGAGAAGCGTGAGAGAGAGAGAGAAGAGAAGAGAGAGTGAGAGAGAGAGAGCACGCAGTGTGAGAGAGAGAGCGTGTGTGTGTGTGTATGTTACATTACATTACATTACATTACATGTCATTTAGCAGACGCTTTTATCCAAAGCGACTTACAATAAGTGCATTTAAACATTTGGGTACAAATAAGAGCTAGAAGTAAGTAAGAGCTTCAAGTAAACCAAACTATGAAGTGCTAGTCATAAGTGCGATGTATAAGTGTTTTGATCATGTCCTGGATGTTGGTTGGACCAGATCTGTTTGTAGCATGGAACGCAAGCACTAGAGTCTTGAAGCGGATGCGAGCAGCTACAGGAAGCCAGTGAAGGGAGCGGAGGAGCGGTGTAGTGTGGGAGAACTTTAGTAAGTTGAAGACCAGTCGAGCTGCTGCATTCTGGATGAGTTGCAGAGGTCGTATGGCACACGCAGGGAGACCAGCCAGGAGGGTCCTGCAGTAGTCCAAGCATGAGATGACAAGAGGCTGGACCAGGACCTGTGCCGCCTTCTGGGTTAGAAGAGGCTGTATCCTTCTGATGTTGTGCAACATGTATCTGCAAGAACGAGCTGTTGCAGAAATGTTGGCAGTGAGGGAGAGATGGTCATCAAGTGTCACACCCAGGTTTCTTGTGGTATGAGAAGGAGTTACCACAGAGTTGATGGTTAGGTCTGTGGTGGGAGAGCCCTTTCTGGGAGAAAAAGAAACTCAGTCTTGTCGAGATTGAGTTTCAGGTGATGGTCAGACATCCACTGAGAGATGTCGGTCAGACAAGCGGAGATCCGTTCTGCTACATGTGTGTCGGAGCTGGGAAGAGAGAGAATGAGTTGTGTAGTTGTGTAGCTGTGATAGGAAAAACCATGAGAGAGAATAACAGAACCAAGAGAGTTGGTGTATAGAGAGAATAGGAACGGGCCCAAGACAGAACTCTGAGGGACCCCAGTAGCTAGAGGACAGGGTTCCAACACAGATCCTCTCCAGGTTACTCTGTATGTTCGGTTTTGAAGATAGGACGAGAGTAGGGTAAGCACAGAGCCTGAGACACCTAGTTCTTGAAGGGAGGAAGTAAGGATCTGGTGGTTAACGCTGCAGAAAGGTCCAAGAGGATGAGCACAGAGGAGAGAGAGGCAGCCCTGGCAGTGTGGAGTTGCTCAGTGACAGCAAGAAGTGCAGTTTCGGTCGAGTGAACCTGCTTTAAAACCAGACTGAAGGGGATCAAGAAGGTTGTTCTGGTGAAGGTAGGATGAGAGTTGATTAAAGATAGCACGCTCTAGAGTTTTGGAGAGAAAAGGAAGAAGAGAGACAGGTCTGTAGTTATTTACTTCAGACGGGTCAAGGGTTTTTTTTAAGGAGGGGGGTCACTCTAGCCTCTTTAAGAGAGTCCGGAAAGCAACCAGATGATAGAGATGTGTTAATGAGGTGGGTGAGGAAAGGAAGAAGATCAGGAGCAATTGACTGAAGAAGGTGAGAGGGGATAGGGTCAAGGGGGCAGGAGGTGGGGCGGGCAGAGGTTATTAGGGAAAGAACTTGATCCTGAGATAGAGGGGAGAAAGAGGATAGAGAAGGAGCTGAATGTGTGGTTGGTAGAGTGGTGAGATCAGGAGGTGGGGTCAAGGAGGTTAGAGAAGATCGAGAAAAGTTTTTGGGGTTAGAGAAAAAGGATTGAATTTTAGTCTGATAGAAAGATTGTTTGGCTGCAGAGATCGAGGCAGTGAAGGTGGAGAGGAGAGAGTGATAGGAAAGCAGGTCGTCAGGGTGTTTTGATTTCCTCCATTTTCTTTCTGCTGCCCGTATCGTGGCTCTCTCAGCACGCACTGAGTCCGACAACCACGGGGCTGGGGAGGAATTATGAACCCGTCGTGATGTAAGAGGACAGAGAGAGTCAAGAGAGGAGGACAGAGTGGAGAGGAAGGTGTCTGTGGTAGAGTTGGGATGCATGAGGGAGAAGGAGCCAGCTGAAGGAAGTGCTGATAGAACAGTTGAGGAGAGAGATGAGGGAGAGAGAGAGCGAATGTTACGACGGACACGTGCAATATCTGATGAGATGAGATCATCAGATTGGGAGAGTGGGAGAGAGTAGGAAATGAAGAAATGATCAGAGACATGAAGTGGAGTGAGAGAGTGTGTGTGTGAGCTGAAGGACTGAGGTCAAGACTGGGACTGAGATTCAGCACTGAGACTGAAGTCAGGACTGAGATTCAGGACTGAAGTCAGGACTGAGGTCCTGACTTCGTCGGCCATGTGTCTGCCTGTGGTCACTTATCCTGTATCGGGTCAGGGTCTTCCTCAGTCTGGGCTCTTTAACTGTGGTCAGATATTCTGCTAATGTGTATTTACGGTTTAACGGAGATTCAGGACTGAAGTCAGGACTGAGATTCAGGACTGAGGTCAGGGAACCCGGTTTGTATGTTCAGAATCATGACATCACTTGAGGTTCAGTTAGAAACTTTATTCCACAAAACTGAGTCTGTTTACAAACAATCTGTAGAAAAACAAACTGAGATATTTACATCAACACTGACAGACAGACAGGTGGGTCAGAGACCCAGCAGGGTTCTGGCTTCTTGACTCTGAGCCTGAAGAGTCTCACTAGCGTAACGTTGTAACAATTCCATCTTCTTCCTCCTGACCAGAGCCTCCTCCACCTGAGAGACAGACAGGTGAGAGAGAGAGAGATCAGAGAGAGAGACAGACAGACAGACTCAAACTGTGTGTGTGTGTGTGTGTGTCTCTCACCTCTTTCTGGGAGGGAACAGGTACGTGTGAGATGAAGGTGACGCCGCCCTCCTCTTCCTCTAGCCCCTCCCCCATCTCCTCGTCATCGGCCTACACACAGAAACAAAACACACTCACATGAGGAGGCGGAGTCAGGTGTCACCTGTCTACAGAGCTCCACCCACTGCAGGTATCAACATGAGGTCTCAGATTGGGATCATCATCAGTACACTGAGGCTCAGTGCTGCCCTCCAGTGTGGAGGTGTGTATGACAGTGTGCGATCATGTGATTCACCTCTTCAGTATGAACAGAGTAGATGTTTTCCTCGTCCTCGTCCTCCTGATGTTTGTCTCCACAAAGACGAGACTCTCTCTCAGTTCTCCACTTCTGCACCGCGTCTACCACAGCTGCACACAGTTATGTGTATGTGTATATATATATATATATGTTATACACACACACACACACACACACAGTTACATATATGTTATAGACATACAGTTATATATACATGTTATACACACACACAGTTATATATATGTTATATACACACAGTTATATGTAAATACTGTCGCCACCAGGATTTAACTAAGCAAATAGGTAAGGGGTTGCTGCAGTTGGTCAGGTCTAGGTTCAGCATCGTTATGTGCCCAAAGAATGAGGTCAGCTGACTACCTGAATATAATGAATGACCAGATTATTCCATCAATGCATTTGTTTCTTCCCTGATGACATGGGCATATTCCAAGATGACAATGCCAGGATTCATCAGGCTCAAATTGTGAAAGAGTGGTTCAGGGAGCATGAGACATCATTTTCACACATGGATTGGCCACCATTGGAGTCCAGACCTTAACCCCATTGAGAATCTTTGGGATGTGCTGGAGAAGGCTTTGCTCAGTGGCCCGACTCTCCCATCATCAATACAAGATCTTGGTGAAAAATGAATGCAGCACTGGACGGAAATAATTCTTGTGACATTGCAGTAGCTTATGGAAACAATGCCACAGTGAATGAGTGAGTAATCAAAGCTAAAGGCGCTCCAACCATGTGACCCTTTTTGTTTTTTTAGGTGGGACTTTTTTTTGGGCCAGGCAGTATATATGTTACACACACACACACACACACACACACACACACCTTGTTTCTCGTACTGCGTCTCCAAGGGAACTAAGACTCCGTCATCTTCGTCTCTGTATCCGTAATACTCTGCGTCCACTTCCTTCATCAGCTCCGCCCTTGTCTTCCTCGGTGCGGGAGCAGCTGTGAATCACATGACCGTGAGGACCAATCAGGTGTGTGTGTGTGTGTGTGTGTGTTGGGAACGGAGAGATTACGTACGCTCTTTTTCAAACAGCTCTCGGACGCCGGGTAAATCTCTGGCTGCACCAAAGTATTTATATCCTCTGTTTCCTGGGACTTCCTTCCCCTCGTGATCCAACATCCTGGGACCAAAGCGCTGAGACACAAACCATCATTATTATCTTTATTGATTATCACCTGCTGATCAGGTCCATCAGCAACTGATCGCTGTGAAGTTTTACCACATAGTCGGGTCCTCCAAGCTCTTTGATTCGAACTTCCCAGTGACCCTTTTCTCTGAGGAGCTTATTGATCTCATCGTTCAGGTCCCGAATCTTGAACTCACCCAGACCAGCTGTGAGACAGACAGGTGTGTCAGAGACAGACAGACCAGACAGACAGACAGACAGACAGACAGACAGAACTCACCGTTCTGAATCTGAGCCACTTTCTTAGAGATTTCACTGATGATCTGAAACAAAGAAACAGAAAGTGTTAGTTTTCCGATACTTTACGTTCCTGGTTTTATGCAGAAGAAACATGTTTATTATGAAACAGAAAGACACACAGTCTACATCACAGACCACAGTGTACATCACAGACCACAGTCTACGCCACAGACCACAGTCTATGTCACAGACCAGAGTTTATATCAGTCTATTCACTTGCAGCTGCAAAGCTCTGGAACGCTCTGCCGCCACATGTTAGGCTGTCCCCCACACTGCCCGTTTTTAAATCAAACCTCAAAATGCACTTTTATTCCTTGGCTTTTGCTCAGCATAAGAGTTGCCATTTGAACCCATCTTTCCTTTCCTATTGGTCTTAAAGGGGACATATTATACCCTATTTCCCGCTGGCGATCAGCAGTGGCGATCAGCGGTGCTGTCCCTATGCCCCTAACTGATTTTCACAGAGTGTAGCACCGCTGCCCAGAGAGTGCAGCACCGCTGATCGTCAGCGGCGAGCTGCATAAACAGCTGCTGTATGTGACTGTATCAGACTGAGTCTGTGCTCCAGTCATGGAGGATGTACTGAACAAATATTTTTAATTAGGACGTGTCAGAATGGTCAGTTATGAGCTCTGTGTGATCTTTTCTTAACAATGTGTGTGTTTGTACGTTGGTGAAATACGTCCCCTGGCGCAGTCTGATGTGAAGTGGTGCGAACACACAAACACACGTTTGCTGACTTTATCCGGCACATTAGCTTCAAATATAAAATCCTCTGTAAAACACTGTGCTCCACTGTGCAGCCACCAACAGCACACTTGTCCTCCGCGTTGACATAATACCGCTCTTCCTCCCTCGCCCGTCATAAGCGCAGGGAATTCAACATCGCGTGTTTTATCGCCTATACTTACACTAAGGGGGACCACGAAAACATGACTGAGTATTCTTTTTCCACACTTTGGCGACTGGTAGGGCCTCCAGAGTCCCAAATATAAGTATTGAAATGGTTAAAAAGTTGATTTTGCATAATATGTCCCCTTTAATGCTTTTCATTATTTTAATGTCCTGTTGGTTTTAAGTTGGTCTTAGTGTTTTCTTGTCTAACTGTACAGCACTTCAGTCAACTTTGTTTTTAAATGTGCTTTACAAATACATTGGATTGTGTACTAGATTGTGTAGTTGTAGTACATTGTGTAGTACATTGTGTAGTTGTAGTACAGTGTGTAGCAGTTGTAGTACAGTGTGTAGCAGTTGTAGTACAGTGTGTAGTAGTTGTAGTACAGTGTGTAGTAGTTGTAACAGTGTTTTATATTTGTAACAGTGTGTAGTACTTGTAGCACCACAGTGTTTAGTAGTTGTAACAGTGTGTAGTACTTGTAGCACAGTGTGTAGTAGTTGTAACAGTGTGTAGTACTTGTAATACAGTGTGAAGTACTTGTAGTACAGCATGTAGTACTTGTAGGGTACCTGTCGTCTCCATTTCTCAGCTTTTGGAAGTTCACTGCATTCTGACGCCAGGAAAGGTCTTCTCTCCTACAGAGAGACAGACAGGTCAGAGACAGAGACAGACAGGTCAGCAAGACAGAGTATTTTCTTCTTACCTTGACTTTTCCTTCCTCCAGCTGAGCTTGTCTGAACCGAGCCAGAGCTGTCCTGAAAAAAAACACAACACTGATGTCACCGTTGTACAAACAAGTGTGTGAGTGTACATATGTGTGAGTGAGTGTATGTGTCTGTGTAAATGTGTGTGATTGTGTCTGTGCGTATGTGTCTGTGCATGTGGTTGTGTATGTGTGCGTATGCATAGTTACATGGCTTTCTCAGCATTTCTCGCCTGTAAAAAAAAAAAAAAAAGACAGACAAATTAAACATACAGAGAAAAACAACTGAAAGTTTCCAAAAGCAGAGAAATATTCATAGCGTTACATGAATGTCACTGACGAACATGAAGGTCACTGACCAAAGCAATCACTGATGAACGTCACTGACGAACATGAACGTCAGTGACGTTCATCAGTGATGGCATTTGTAAGTGACGTTCATGAACGCCACTCACGGACGTCACTTAGGACAATGAACGTCACTGATGAACGTTACTAACGAATGTGAACGTCACTGACAAACACCATCACTGATGAATGTTACTGACGAATGTGAACGTCCCTGATGAATGTGAATGTCACTGATGAACACCACTTATGGACGTCACTTACAAACATGAACCTCACTGACGAACATGAACGTCCCTGATGAACGTGAACGTCACTTACGACCGTGAACGTCACTTACGAACATGAACCTCACTGACGAACGTCACTGACGAACGTGAACGTCACTGACGAACGTGAACGTCACTGACGAACGCCACTGATGGACGTCACTTACGAACATGAACGTCACTGACGAACGTTACTGACAAACATGACCGTCACTGACGAACGCCATCACTGATGAACGTCACTGACGAACGCCACTTACGAACATGAACCTCACTGACGAACGTTACTGACAAACATGAATGTCACTGACGAACGTTACTGACAAACATGAACGTCACTGACGAACGCCATCACTGATGAACGTCACTGACGAACGTGAACATCACTGACGAACATGTCAGTCAAATTAACAAACAGGTCAGCAGACTAACAAAATGGTTAACAGGCGCTAACAAACAGGTTAAGAGACTAACAAACGGGTTAACACGGTAACAAACAGACTAACAAACAGGTTAACAGGCGCTAACTAACAGGTTAACAGCCGCTAACCAACAGGTTAACACAGTAACAGACTAACAAACAGGTTAACAGACTAACAAACACGCTAACAAATAGGTTAAGAGACGAACAAACCGGTTAACACGGTAACGGACTAAAAAACAGGTTAAAGGACTAACACACATTCTAACAAACAGATTAGCAGACTAACAAAACGGTTAACACGCTAACAAGCAGGTTAACAGACTAACAAAAGGGTTAGCAGACTAACAAAGAGGCTAACGAGCTAATAGCAGGCTAACAAACGGGTAACGGTGCTAAAAAGCTAACAATCTAACAGTAAATACAAATTCTTGTTTATCTTTACCATCTTCGCTGACTTTTACGTTTCTATCAACAAACTTCACGTTCACGAGCTGCAAGCGACCACTTAAACCGGAAGTGCACCACCGTCCTCTTCTGTTTCCGGTGAAGTGTACTTCCGGTGCTGCGTCCGCTGACTAAAAAAAAGAATATTAACATTTCTTTAATTCGTATATTTCGTATATGTATTTATATAACATGGACACTATATATATACATATACATATTTTATATGTTCATTTATCAACACTCTGTAGGTGGCGGTAATGAGGCTTAAGTGCTTGGCGCCACCCGCCATTCAAACAGTAGAGCAAGGAAGTAGCCGCTGTCCAATATAATTCAAAATACCTGAAACTTCTTGTGTTATTAACACCAATAACGGACAGTTCACTGTTGTGTTTTAACACCATTAAAGGGACAGTTCGCGTTTGTTATTAACACAATTAAAGGGACAGTTCACATTTCTTATTAACACCATTAAAAGGACAGTTCACGGTTGTCATTGTCCCATCAGGATTCAAACAGGCACCCTTGTTGCTGTGAGACACCATGTTATTCCACCGTGTGTCGTTCTGTTTATTTGGAAAAGCTCAAACATTAATAACAAACAGAAGCAGAGCAGGTGAGTGTCTTGGCTCCTCCTCCTCCAGGTGTTTATTGTCAGGTTAAATGTACAGTTGACAGTCACTCTCAGTGATTTATTGTACAAAAATAACATTTGGATTTTTTTGTGTGAAAACATTCTCCTTCACTCAAACTCAAACATGTTTTTGTTTTTTTTAACATGTGTTTCAATTTTTTAAAAATGTATTTTTGTTAGTTTCTCCTCTTTCTGGTCCATGAAAACTAAATGCTGCGGCTCTGATTGGCTCCTTCATCCTGTGATGTGACTGGTTGTTTGTTTGTGGGTTGGATCAATCATATTCACACCACCTAACAAAAATACCTTCCATTTTCATTATAGTCCTGCCCAGTTTGTGACAAAGGGGAGGGGTTTACCGTTTTATGCCACTTGACTCTCTCAGCCAATGGGCTGAGCAGGAAGTATTTTTTTTTGCAGGTGATGACACAGCGACCAAACTAAACACACACATTCTCTTTGTTCCTGTAAAAATGCAGAGTGTCTGCCCCGCCCCTTCCTCCTCCTCTGGTTCTGACTGGTTGCTGCGAGGCTGACGGACAGGCCTCTGGACCAATGACAAGAGGAGGATCAGAGGGGATGAAGAAAAGATCAAAAGAAGAGATGAGTAGGGCGTTGGGGGCGGGGCATCTAGGCAGTAGCTTCAATGGTGCACTCCTTCGCCAGGTGACCAGATTTGCCACAGTTATAGCAGTTCACCGTCTTACTGCACTGCACCGCAACGTGGCCGATCTCACCACACCTGCAAACACAGGTGACACAAGACACAATCAACTGTTAGCTAACCTGTAACTGTTAGTTTACCTGTCTAGGCTGCGACCTTTGCCCCGCCCCCAACCGGCGCTTGGACAGTTCTTTACCCAGTGGCCACAGCAAACAGCTAACCTGTAACTGTTAGTTTACCTGTTACTGTTAATTTACCTGTAACTGTTAGTTTACCTGTAACTGTTAATTTACCTGTAACTGTTAGTTTACCTGTAACTGTTAGTTTACCTGTTACTGTTAATTTACCTGTAACTGTTAATTTACCTGTAACTGTTAGGTAGTGTGTTAATTTACCTGTAACTGTTAATTTACCTGTAACTGTTAATTTACCTGTAACTGTTAATTTCATGTAACTGTTAGTTTACCTGTTACTGTTAGTTTACCTGTAACTTTAATTTACTTATAACTGCCCTGTTACCTGTAACTGCTTGTAACTAGTTTACCTGTTAATGTTAACTTACCTGTAACTGTTAGTTTACCTGTTAGTGTTAGCTTACCTGTAACTGTTAGTTTACCTGTAACTGTTAGTTAACCTGTTACCGTACCTGTAGCATTTGACTTTCTCACAGCCTTTCTGGATGTGTCCAAAGCCACCACAGGAGTAGCATTTTTGCTCGTGGGCGTGGTTACAGTCCCGTGCCATGTGACCAGCCTGTCCACAGTTGTAGCACAGCTGCTCGCGCTCCTTCTTGGGCTCTCTGCAGTCTCTGGAGATGTGACCTCCTCTGCCACAGTTGTAACAGGCTGCAGGACAACAGCACCAGAGACACAACTTCAACCCACTGCACAGGTGTTTGTACAGGTGTGCAGATGTGTGTGTGTGCAAGTGTGTCCTCACCATCCTCCGTCCTCTCACAGTCTCTGGCAACATGTCCCAGCTCACCACAGCGATAACAGGAGAGTTCTGAAACAGATCAGACTCATCAGAATCATCAAGTTATCACTGAATGTGCTTTCAAGTGTGTGTGTCATTACCTTTGCCTCGGCTGCGACCTTTGCCCCGCCCCCGGCCGGCGCTTGGACAGTTCTTTACCCAGTGGCCACTGCGACCACACCCAAAACACTCGTTACTGCTCATCACTGCGATAACAGCTGGACGGAGAGAGGGGGAGATTACTGCCAAATATGAAACATGTATGACACGTGTATGTTAACATGATGTGTTCACGTGTGAAGAGTAAAAACAACATATCTGCACAAAGCAGCGTCTCATTGTCGAGAGGTTTGAGGACAAAGCTTCAGAAATGAACAATAAACCACTGACTTAAAGTCCAGTGTATAAAACTTGAGCACACGTCAAAACAGGAGTGAATAATGTTTACTGTCTCTGAATCATGTGAGTGATTATTAGTGAAACAAGCTGCTGCCTCCACTCACTCTCCCACACCAAAGCCCATAGAGAAAATCAGTGAGTTTCAGGAGTTGTTGATCCACTGCTGCCTCCATCACTAAGTTCAAATGTCTGATTTTGTCATTTCAGTGTTTGAACTCCAAAGTTCAGATTGACCTCCATGACACAAAGTGACCACACGAGGCAGCAGAGGACCAGCAGGTCCTGTGTCCCTGCAGCTAAAATAACTGGTTTTCTCTCTGGACTTTAGTGTGGGAGAGTGAGTGCTTCACAAACATCTGTGTAACAGTGAGATAAAGACGCGATCATGTGGCGTAGCGATCAGAGACTTAAACTGACACAGATTTTATGACAAAAGTCTTTTGTTAAGAGGCTAAAATCTGTTTTTCCTTGTGTTTTATTCAGGCAGGTTCTCAGCAGTAGGGGGCGCTCACAGCACAGTCAGCGCTCCACATTTACTTAACTGAACTCACCTTTAAGTGTGACTTGTTATTATTAATATTACTGTTGTTTTTATTCTAGAATCTTCTCTTAACTTTGTCCTGACGTCTGACCTGTAGTCAGAACACAGATGATCGATCGGTTAATCGATACTGAGCCCAGCAGAAACCGGGCGTCTCGCGGTACTCATGCCGTTAATAGCGGGCAGCGGCCCCGGGCTGAGCTCCGGACAGAGGCCCGCTAACTGTCCTGCTGTCACTGCTAATGCTAACTGCTAACGGCTTAGCGTCGGCTCCGTAACGGGACTGAGTTCGCGCCATGAAACCTCACACCGGCGTCGAGAGACACCGCGAGCCGCCCACGGTTCTACCGGGAGAAAAGAGCGGGATGACCGACGGAGAGAGAGAGAGGAGGGGAGGGAAAGAGAGAGAGAGACTTACCTGGAGGAAGATGTTTGTTTTCTGAGGAGGGGGAGGTCTGCACACGACACACACACACACACACACACACACACACACAGAGGGGAGAGAGAGAGAGAGAAGAGGGAGAGGGAGAGAGACACAGAGAGAGTTCATGGTCTTTTTTTCTCTTTAAAACAGCAACATTTTTATATTATTTTATTGTACACACACACACTTATATTTGTATGTCTTATCTTGTTTTCTCTTCACAATTATTTCATTTTTACACAAAGTAAACAGTACCGGTGAGGGGGCGGGGCCTCGTTGGCAGCGAGTGAGGGGGCGGGGCCTCACAGTAGCAAGTTTATGGATCACTGATTAATGAGATGAGTCAAAGGTCTAAGACACAAACAAGGAAACACCTGCAGACATCACTGACACCTGAACGCCTGTACCCGAACACCTCGCCTGTACCCGAACGCCTGCCTCTGTAACTGAACACCTCGTCTGTAACTGAACGCCTCGCCTGTAACTGAACGCCTCGCCTGAACCTGAACGCTACTGTAACTGAACGCTTACTGTAACTGAACACCTCGAACTGAACGCTCGCCTGAACCTGAACGGCTCTTCTGTAACTGAACGCCTCATCTGTAACTGAACGCTCGCTGAACCTGAACGCCTCTACTGTAACTGAACGCCTCTTCTGTAACTGAACGCTCGCCTGAACCTGAACGCGCCTGAACGCGCCTGAACCTGAACGCTTCGTCTGAACCCAAAAGCCTCGTCTGAACCCAAAAGCCTCGTCTGAACGTCTGAAAGCCTCGTCTGAACATCTGAAAGCCTCGTCTGAACATCTGAAAGCCTCATCTGAACGTCTGAACGCCTCGTCTGTGTCACAGGTGAGTGACAGAATGTTTCCATGGTGACTGGTGAAGTCATTGCCATGGTTATTAGTTGTCACTCTGTGTTGCTTCTCCTCTAGGTGGCGCCCTGCTAGCACACCTACGCGATGTTGGGACAAACGGGAAGTGGATGTTTCAGATTTAAGAAGTGTCGTGTCATCTTTTCTCCTCTAGCTCCTCCCTCCCTCCATTACTCAGCAAGCAGTAGGAGCAGAAAGTATGGGGTGGAGCAGGGGGCGGGGCAGATGAGCTCAGTTCAGATTAACTGTGTTCTGAAGGTGAGACATGTCTTCATGTGAGTTGTCAAACTTCCTCTTGTCAAACTATTGATCTGAATGTCTGTTGCCAGGCCAACGAATACAGCCACACCTTCCTGAAAGGCTCCTCCTCCCATGGAATTCTGGGTTTCCATAGTAACATGTTGCTGTCCAACCACCCTGGTGAGGACCGTCGGAGCAGTGCCACCTGCCTGCCAAGCGGTGCGGTGCTGCTGGGAGTATTTGACGGCCACGCGGGGGCAGCGTGTGTTCACACTGTCAGTCAGAGGCTCTTTTATTACGTCATTGTGGCGATGCTGCCACTGAAGACGCTGGCCGAGATCGAACGGGCTGTGGAGGAGGAACGGGCTGTACCGCCTCTGCTGGAGTGGCACAAACACACACAGGACCACAGCTGTCCAGAAGGAGGAGCCACCTCCTTCCACAGCCTCCGCAACTACTGGCAGGAGCGTCTGGACGAAGGACTGGACCTGAATCTGGATCTGGACCAGGAGGAGGTAACCAGGCGTCATGACACATCATGCACCAGACCCTACATTTGTATAGGTCCACTGAAAACCCAGAACCAGACTCAGGTCCTGCATGAGATCTAAAGGTGCACACCAAATGTGACACAAATGTTTCAGGTGTGAGATCACGTAAGAAAACATGCGAGTAGCTGTAGGTTGGATACGGTCTTTGTGGGATGTGGTGTCATGCGTGACTGAAGCACATGACAGGATCTCATTACTGTAATAATGTTGCATTGTAACCATGACATTAAAGTTTGAATGCTTCCATCGTTTTGATGTTCCGGAAGTGGAAACAGCTGCGCTCGCCTCAAACACCCAAACTGTACTACAGCTGTATGATGGACATTAATGGCACTTTTCCACTTATAGCACAGCACGACTCTACACTGTTTGGGTCATTTTCCATTACTATAGTTCTTCCTCCATGTGGGCGGAGTCATCACATCTTTGTTCTCTGCTTGGCTGCAGGATGGTGACAGAGTGACATCAGCACTGACAAACGCATTTCGTCGCCTTGACTACGACCTGTCTGTGGAGGCACAGGTCCACCTGTCTACACAGGTCCACCCATTCATGTCCTCTCCCAGGTGAGTTCTCAGGTCGACCCCAGCATGAGTTTTGTTTTGTTGCCATGTTTGAATAGAGCAGAATTATTTGAGTGACTTGATTTTACAAATTATGGTGAAATTGTCATACTCTGTCCACAGACGGGCGTCTCTTACTGGGGAGGCATGGTCTCTATCTTCCCCCCTTCGGGTGGCACTGTCTGGCTGCACCGCCTGTGTCACTCACATCTCTGATGGCATCCTGCACGTGGCAAACCTGGGTGACAGTCGGGCCGTCCTGGGCGTCCAAGAGCCAGATGGCCGCTGGTCAGCTGTCAGCCTCACCAACGATCACAACGCTCAGAACCCTGATGAGCTGCAACGGATCTTGGGAGAACACCCTCCGTCAGAGAGGAGGACGGTGGTGCGTTATGACCGCCTGCTTGGCGTGCTGCTGCCCTTTAGGGCGTTTGGAGACGTTCGCTTTAAGTGGAGCACAGAGATGCTGAATCAAGTTCACGAGACTCGACCAGACGTCCTGTCTGTGATTAGTGAGGCAGTTCGGACACCGCCACATTACCTGACCCCGCCCTACCTGAGAGCCGAGCCGGAAGTTACTCAACACCACATCAGACCTTCTGACAAGTTTCTGATCCTGGCGACAGATGGACTCTGGGAGCTGATGCACCGACAGACCGCGGTCCAGCTGGTGGGAGAACAACTGACTGGTCAGAACCCAAAGACCTTTCCAGACACGAAGTCCAGACAGAAAGTGTGGACGTTATCTTTGTAAAGTGCAGTTTGTCGTTACAGGTCTTCAGCAGCAGAGGCCAGTCATGCCCGGTGTGGGCATGACGCTCGGTGGCCTGCAGCGCCTCCTGCTGGAGAGGAGGGGCCGGGTAATATCGGTGCTGGAGGATCAGAATACTGCCACCCACCTGATCCGTCATGCCCTGGGGGATGATGGGTACGGAGCAGTGGCACCAAACCGCTTAGCCAAGATGTTGAGTCTGCCGTCAGAGCTGGCCCGGAGGTACCGCGATGACATCACCATCACTGTGGTGCACCTGAACGAGCCCGACACCTGAACAACACCTGAACGAGCCAGATACCTGAATGACATCCTGAACAAGCCCGACACCTGAAGAACACCTGAACGAGCCAGATACCTGAACAACACCTGAACGGCCAGATACCTGAACGACATCCTGAACTACACCCCCTGAACAGCCCGACACCCGAACGACATCCCGAACGAGCCAGACACCCGAACGACATCCTGAACAAGCCCGACACCTGAACAACATTCTGAACGAGCCCAACACCCAAATGAGCCTTGTCTCTCTAGACCAGGAGTCGCCAAACTTTTTGAGAGCAAGAGTTACCTGGAGGGTAGAGAGTAATATGGAGAACGACCATATTAACAAACTACCAGCTGCTCGTGGGAACCATGTTGGTGACCACTGCTCTAGACTCTCCTGACTTTCTAGTTGTGACATCATCAGTTCTCCATGAACACTCACCATGTTCACAGTTCAGTCAGGCAATCGTCCGACTGTAAATGCGGAGAAATACGATTGTTTGTTTTTTGATGTTTAGCATGTACGTCTGACTCCACCTCCATGATATGGACGTTGATATGGTTCTGGATGTTTGGTACCTGCTGTACGTGGTCTTCTCCACAGCTTTGGTTCTCACTGATGTCATCGTGTTGTTGGTTCTTTTCCAGTTTATACTCAAGTCTGACTCAAGTCTGATTAAGTGTGAACATGCAAGAGAAATCGGACTATGAATCACTCAGTGACTGTTGCCATGACACCAAAGACAAAACTGGCTTATTTTAAATCCTTTATTTTTCTTTAATTCTAATTGTCATACTTATGAATGAAACTGACCACATCATATTCCTTTATTGATCGCACACATGTTGCAGCAGACTAAATATAAAATAAGATCAAATATAGAACAATAATGAAAGATGTTTATTATGATGAGTGATCAAAAGTTTGTGTTTTTTTATACACTTTTAAATATCCATCTCATTTCTGACAAATATTCAAATATAAACACATTCAAATTTGAATGTACTGATTAAAAATGTGGTGCATTGCATTGTGGGAGATGTTTTTCACCTTCAGTTGTGTTCGTCTTTCAACTGTGACAAGGACGAGGACAAACAGCTGTCAATCAAACACAGACGTGATAAGATAATATTAACTGATAGAAGAGGACGTTGTTGATGTGTCCACACAATGAAAACGTGTCCAAACAACGAGAACGTGTCCAAACAACGAGAACGTGTCCACACAATGAAAATGTGTCCAATGAAAACGTGTCCAAACAGGTCCACACAATGAAAACGTGTTCACACAATGAAAATGTGTCCAAAGAATGAAAACGTGTCCAAACAATGAAAATGTGTCCAAACGCATCCACACAATGAAAGCGTGTCCACACAATGAAAATGTGTCCAAACGTGTCCACACAATGAAAGCATGTCCACACAATGAAAACGTGTCCACATCAAAGCTTTTCTTTTACGTCATCTTTATTTTGTGAAGAAAAAGTAACTTCATTAACCACTTGAGCTCAAACAAAGGTAAACAGCGCCATCAAAGTGTTGCAGTCAATAATATAAAAACTGCCACTCACTGGCTTTTTTTTTCCCATGATGATGTCATCAGTCTGTTTAATATTGATTCACTGTGATGTCATCACTTCCTCCTGTCAGCCAATCAGATGTCGTCCTGCTCTGCTCGCTCTCTGGAGGAAACCCATCTGCTGACCATCACTTCCTGTTCAGAGAAAAAACATGTCCAACATTAACCTCTGTGTGTGTGTGTGTGTGTTTGTGTGTGCGTGAGTATGTGTGCTACCTGAACTTTGAGCCTGCTCAGACAGTCAGGTGACTCTAGTTCCACCTCTGATAGGTCACTTGGATAGATGATGTAACACAACATCAGCTCCTGTAAAGTACATACACACTGTTCAGTGTCCACAGTCAGGTGTGTCCAGAGTCAGGTGTGTCCTCTTCAGTCCAGTTACCTTGGAGACGTTTGCCGTGATCCTGTTGAGAGCCGCCAGAGAACGCCACGAAAACGGACGCAGCGCTGTGTCCCTGAACGCATCATCAACACGCTCAACAACCACAGAGTAACTACAACGAGAGGGCGGGGCCAGAGTCAGGAGACAGAGACGGCGCGAGTGTGTGTGTGTGTGTGTGTGCGTGCGTGTTACCTGGCGTGGTAGAAAGGCGGGCCCTTCCTGTACAACACTGAAAACAAAGTTCAGTCAAACTGAGACGTTTACGACAATCGAACAACTGTACAACTGTGTGGGTGTGTCTTACTGAAGTCAACGCCATACTTGGCCCCACCCCCTCCTTTAGGGACCCACCCCTTACTGCGAAAGTGATGATAGGCTGCATATGAGCTGATAAAGTGAGGACACTGTGACTGGAACGTCCTCCACAGCTGGATGATTGACAGCGGCTCCTGAAAGAGAGGATAGAGGGACAGTTACCTGGTGCAGGTGGACAGACAGAGGGACGGTTACCTGGTGCAGGTGGACAAACAGAGGGACAGTTACCTGGTGCAGGTGGACAGACAGACAGCCCAGACTGTAGACCAGGAAAAAGGCCTGTGAGTTCAGAGAGACGAGGACAGGTGAGGACAGGTCAAACTCTGATCATCACTTTATTTATGAAACTAAAGGAACAGTTCAGGGTTATTTAAGTGTGGTTGTATGAGGATCTGGTCTAAGGTCGCTGGTTCAACCCTAGGACAGGACAGGGCGGGGCGGGGCAGGGCAGGGCAGGGCAAGACAAGGACATGGTGTGTCCACTGCTGGTGTTTAATGAGGACAATCCTAATAAAAGCTGAACTGTCCCTTTAAGCAGCAGTGTCTTGTACCTCCTCCACACTGAGCTGCAGATATTCTGATACTGAGACCGGATTGTGCCGCAGCTCCCGGACCTGCAGACCTGAACCAGATCTGGACTCAGAGTCAGTGGATCTCACGTCCCCATCACAGTCCACCAGGACAAAACCAGGACCTGGAACCACAGGCTCTGGATCAGGATCAGAGTCAGAATCAGAGCCAGAGCCAGAGCCAGAGTTAGAGCCAGGGTCAGGATCGTAGTCTGAGTCCTGGTCTGAACTGAGGTTCAGATCTTGTGATTCCAACCTGAGATTAGAAAATAAAGATCAGATCAATTCACAGAAAACATTTATGATTTTAACTGAGGACAGACAGAGGACAAACAGAGGACAGACAGTGGACAGTGTCCCCCATTTTCCTTTCACCCCAGCCAGTCGAGGCAGATGCTGCACATGTGTGAGTCTGGTTCTGGTTCTTCTCTCCACTGCCCCCTAGTGTTTGCTTGTTGTGTGACCTGAGATCATGTTTCTTATGATTTCACGCTTTGCAAATAACATTGAACTGTGGACAGAGAGTGATTCACTGATTCATTGATTCACTCACTGATTTGTTGATTTACTGATTTACTGATTCTCTGACTTGTCGATTCACTGATTCATGCGTCTGTGTGATGTCACCAGTTTAAAGATTCTCTGAAACACTGAACCTGCAGAATCTCTTGGCCTTTGGCTTGACCTCTGACCTCAGCCTCTTTGTGTGTGGACAGACTCCGCCTTCTGGTCGAGGTCCCTCCCTCCTCACATCCTCCGCCTCCACAGGCTGAGAGAGTTTGGTTAAGATTTGACTGACAGCCTCGTCATCCAATCCCTGAGCAGAGAGAGCTGCTCCTGCCCACTTCAGCCTCTCCTCATACCTGAGGAAGAGGACAGGATGTGATGTCACATATTAACAGACAGGATGTGATGTCATCATATGAACAGACAGGATGTGATGTCACTGACCTGGACTGTGAGACGACAGGTAAACACAAACCTTTGTGTTCTGTAAAAGAAATGGGAAACAGGGGATGTCAGTTGATTGGACCAAATCTTTGTTGAGGTCACTGTGTGGGTGTGGTCACAGTGTGGGTGTGGACTCACGCTCCCATTGGTCAGAGATGCTGTGGTCTGGTCTTGCTCTGGACAGGATGCCTTTCCCAAAATAACCCTGAAGAACAAGAAGACCTATTCACACTCAGACCTGGTTTAACTCCAACTGAGGTAAAGTGAATCAACTTAGACCTGGTTTGAGGTGATGTGGACTATCTCAGGCCTGGTTTAAGGTGATGTTGACTATATCGGACATGGTTTAAGGTGATGTTGACTATATCGGACCTGGTTTAAGGTGATGTGGATTATCTCAGACCCTGGTTTAATGTGATGTGGATGAACTCAGACCTGGTTTAATGTGATGTGGATTATCTCAGACCTGGTTTAATGTGATGTGGATTATCTCAGACCTGGTTTAAGGTGATGTGGATGAACTCAGACCTGGTTTAAGGTGATGTGGATGAACTCAGACCTGATTGTAGATTCTCTGGATATGGTCTGGATTACGGACTAGCACGTGCTGGTTGATGAGCTCTGCCCTGAAATCGCTCCTCTCCTCCGGGCTTTGAGTCACCGGCAGCGGGGCCTCGTACTCCTCATGAACACGGTTCCTCCTCCGCGGAGCCCGAAACTCCGCCAGCATGTCTGAGGATCAGCCGGACCGGAACCTCCTGTGGCCCTCTGATGTTTCTGTGGCTAAGAGGCTAAATTGTTAGCTTCCTCTTCGATCACTGCGTTAACGCTAGTTAACACAAACTTTCTGGTCGGCTTTGTTTTGCTGTCGGACGCTACAGTGTCACAGAAATAAACGTCCGTGTGAAGACGCCACCTTCCCCCGTAGTGTTCCGCCTGGTGTTTGTCACGTGTCTATGACGTCAGTAAAATCCATTCGGTCATCCATCCATCAACCATCCATCATCTATAACAACATAATTGTTTGTCTTTGTGAAAAAGAACCAAAGCAGCTGAAAGAAATTTACTGTGACTGTATGAATGTGTGACTGTGTAAATGTGTTACTGTATGAATGTGTGACTGTGTGAATGTATGAATGTGTTACTGTTTGAATGTGTGACTGTGTGAATGTGTTACTGTTTGAATGTGTGAATGTATGAATGTGTTACTGTTTGAATGTGTGACTGTGTGACTGAATGTGTTACTGTGTTACTGTATGAATGTGTGACTGTGTGGATGTATGAATGTGCGACTGTACAATGTGTGAATGTATGAATGTGTTACTGTATGAATGTACAAATGTGTGTCTGTGAATGTGTGACTGTACAAATGTGTCTGTGTGAATGTGACTTTACGAATGTGTTACTGTATGAATGTGTGAATGTTACTTTATGAATGTTACTGTATGAATGTGACTGCATGAATGTATGACTGTATGAATGTGTGACTGTACGAATGTGTGACTGTATGAATGTGACTGCATGAATGTGTGACTGTTTGAATGTGTGACTGTGTGAAACAAACTGTGTGAAACATAAACAGCACTAGTTAAAGTTAGTAACTCAGATAATGGTCTAGTCTCTTGTCCTGTTAGATCTTAATCATTGATCATCTATTACAGAGACTGGAGCAGACTCTTGGATCACAGGTGCTGCCCTCTGCTGGTTTAAATCATACTTATCTGATAGATTCTAGTCTGTTCATGTTAATTAAGCCTCATTACAAACTAAAGATAATTGTGGAGTTCCACAGGGCTCAGTGCTCGGGCCTATACTTTTGCTTCATTTAGGAAACATTATTAGAAATAACAATAAACACTTTCATTGTGATGCAGATGATACACAGATATATTTATCAATGATGAAATAAATCAGGTTGTGTCAGAGACATTAAGTCCTGGATTAACTGTAACTTTCTACTTTTAAAAAAACTTTCCGACCACATTTTCACTTTAGATCACCTTTCCAAAAGTAAAGTACAAG
Organism: Solea senegalensis; assembly: GCF_019176455.1. NCBI lineage: Eukaryota > Metazoa > Chordata > Actinopteri > Pleuronectiformes > Soleidae > Solea > Solea senegalensis. The sequence goes on from NC_058024.1 coordinate 1,211,235, forward strand.
TTAATCATTAAACTTCTTTATTTCTTTTTATTTGGTTTGTGATTTTGTCCAAACTTTGTGACATTAAATCTTACAAAGAAAAAAACTGCTAACATTTAGGTTCATTTTTACAACATTCTTTGAATAAAAGACAAAAACAATGTTCAACTGTGATGATGATGAAGTCAACCATCTTCACTTCTTCTTCTTGAACCTGATGGAACAGAACAGAGCGTCGGCCATCTTGACTCTGTTTATCATGGACGACAAAACAGGAAGTAGACCTCACCTGGAACCGCCAGAAGACTTCCTGTTCAAACCGAGACGCTTCCTGTCAGCAAAGGACGGCCTGTGACAAGACACACACATAGAGGTGAGACAGGTGTGCACAGACAGAGGTGAGACAGGTGTGCACAGACAGACAGACAGACTCACCCTCCTCTGTAGTTCTTTAGAGCCTTCTTGCTTGTATTTGTCAACTCTTTGTCAAACGCCGACTTCTTTCCTCCTTTTCCTGCTTTCTGATTGGCTGCTGCACAGACACACACACACACACACACCCACCCACACACGTCAAGTCCACATGTGTCCACAATACCAACAGGGGGCGACATAACCATCAGTGTAGAACCTTGTTGGCCGGTCAGACAGACAGACAGACAGAGACAGATTCAGGAATGAAATAGTTGTCCATACAGTGAGTGAATGGTTGTTTGTCCCTATGATAGACAGGTGACCCGTCCAGGGTGTGACCCCGTCTTTCACCCGGTCACCCCGTGACCTCATGTGGAGGACAAAGTTTCTATAAACTTGACTCAAAGACAATAAATCCACATAAAAGACTTTGATGTTTGACCTTTGGTCGGCGTCTCGTCCTCAGGCATCGCTCTCGCTCTCTTTGGTCGTCTCTCTCTCTTGGCCGCCCGCTCAGCAAACATCTGAGCCTTTAAGATCTCGAACTGAGCGCGCTCGTCACACTGAGGACACATCAGAAAGGACATCACAGACAACATCAGAGAAAATCAAGTGTAGTTTAATTTAATCAACTTTATTTACTTGACTTAAACAGCTACAGCAGATAAGATCAGATTAATGTGATCTGTTTTTAAATCAGTGATTATTGATTTTACCGTCAGATCCTTCTTCTTGCTGTCCTTCACAAACTTCTTTCTCTTCTTCTTCCCTCGGAGAGCGAGATCATAATCCTGCAGAGCCTGAGACACTGAGAGACAACGGCGACAACATGAGAGACAACGGCGACAACATGAGAGACAACGGCGACAACATGAGAGACAACGGAGACAACATGAGAGACAACGGAGACAAAATGAGAGAAAACAAAGACAACATGAGACAACAAAGACAACATGAGAGGCAAAGACAACATGAAAGACAACGACAACATGAGAGACAACATGAGACAACATGAGAGGCAAAGACAACATGAAAGACAATGAAGACAACATGAGAAAAAACAAAGACAACATGAGAGACAACGGAGACAAGATGAGAGACAACAAAGACAACACATGAGAGACAACATGAGTAAACATGTCTCTGTGAAGACATAAATTTCAACTCACTGCGACTCTGTTTTCTTTCCTGCTGAGTCTGAAACCAATCTCTCTGTGATTGACAGGAAGAGGCGGAGCCATCCAGACGCTTCTGAGCCACATTCAACTAAAGACAGGAAATAAAAGAAATCACTGGATTTTGACGTCATAATATTATGAAGCCAGATTATGATATAACATATGTCATATGTTCAGGTTTGTCTCGTGTGTTCAGGTTTGTCCACCTTTGCCTCAGACGCAGCCAGTTCTCTTTCTTCTCTCTCCAGCTTCGTCACAGCATCAACGTCTTTCTCCAGTTTACCAATGAGATCTCTGAACTTCAGGACGACATCTGGGACAGAGACACAGTGAGGTCAAAGACACAGTGAGGACAGAGACACAGTGAGGTCAGAGACACAATGAGGACAGAGACACAATGAGGACAGAGACATGTTTTCAAGAAGCCTCTTAGATGAAAGTTGAAACATCTTAAACTTAACTCAAGCAAGTCAACCTACAGCTAACTAGTGACAATGACCAGGATCTCTGAATTAACCAGTCTCAGGTGAACTACCCACAGAGGACAGACACAGGTGTGTGTACCTGGTGGCAGGACTCGAGCCTTCACGCTGTTCTTAGCGGTCTTCACCACGTCCTTTAACATCTTCCTCTCTGACTCTCCGACCAGAGACACCGAGCGACCAGTGCGTCCAGCCCTTGCTGTGCGTCCAACTCGATGGACGTAATGTTTGACGGTAGACGGCATGGTGAAATTTATCACCTGAGACGAGAGTTCAACATTCAGTCACATGTGGTGACTCCACAGTATCTCCATAAGAACCCAGGAATCCACAGGAACATGACTCACTGTTTTTACTCCATCAATGTCCAAACCTCTCGCTGCAACATCCGTTGCCACCAGGATGTCAATCTGTTCATCTTTAAAACGTCTGAAGAACAAACACAATGAGATCAGAACATTCCTGAGGTTCTCCAGTCTCTGGTTTTGTGTGTATGAACCTGAGGTTCTCCAGTCTCTGGTTCTGTGTGTATGAACCAGAGGTTCTTTGTACCTGAGGTTCTCCAGTCTCTGGTTCTGGCTCAGTTCTCCATGCAGTTCCCCGACCTTCAGTCCCATCAGACCCAGCAGGATGTGCAGTCTGTGAGCTTGTTTCCTCGTCTGAGTGAACACCATCACATGATCCTGGAACGTCCGGGTCAGCAGAGCTACCACAACACAATAAGAACAAATAACAGAAACAACAATCATCTTTCAGTACTCACTATTCTGAGTAGTCTGACGACTCAATAGCCTGATGACTCAGTAGCCTGATGACTCAGTAGCCTGAAGACTCAGTAGCCCGATTACTCACCTGCCACCACAGCCTCTCTGTCTCCTTCTCTGTTCGGTCGGATTCTGACAAACTCTTGTCTCAGGAACGGAGCCACGTCAGTGTTGCTGTTGACAAAGATCCTGATCGGCTGCTTCAGCGAAACCGCTGCCAGGTCCTTGACCTGGAATAGAGGTCATATGACACTCTTAAAAACCAGTCCCATGACACATCCTGGAGATACAAGTGGTACAACTGTGAGTTGAGTGTGTACCTCGTCTGTCATGGTGGCAGAGAACAACATGGTCTGTCTGCTGTAGGAGCACAACCTGATGATCTCCTTCATCTGCTCCTCAAAATACTCATCCAGCATCCTGGTGAGGTCAGACAGACAGGTGAGGTCAGACAGACAGACAGGCGACTGTTATGCCTCCTTGCCTGCAGGTGTCAGTGTTTACCTATCAGCCTCGTCCAGAATCAAGATCTCGATGTGCGTGAGCTCGAAGCTCGGAGTGTTGTGGAGGTGATCGATCAGTCGACCTGGTGTAGCAATCAGGATATCTGGCCCCGCCCTCAAAGCTACTTCCTGAGACTTCAGGTCCAAGCCACCTAGAGTTAAACCAAAGCAGGTCACCTAAGAACCCAAGTCCAGTAGGGCTGTAAAGTCCCAGTCAACTGGTCAATTTATGAGTCCATACATTCTGGTTCAACTCAAATTCTGATTGGTCGACTTTTTGCCGTGTTAATTTCATACAGTAGATGGTTAATTTGATTTCATCTGGAGGAATGTACGAAGTGCTAATGGGGGTGTTTTCAGAGCACCTATATTTCACTGGTAACAGCCTGTCCAGCGGAGGGGTGGGGGTAGCTCAGTGGTTAAGAAGTTCAACTCCACCCCTGGCAGGTTGTACTCAATTCCCTTGTAAGTGGCTTTGGATAAAAGCGTCTGCTAAATGACATGTAATGTAATGTAATGTGATGTGTCTTCAGAGAAGATCGGTGAAAGTCCGGTGGTTTTATTTAATGTTGAGCTACAGTCAGTCGTCCTCTAACATCCATGTCAAAGACATCAAAGACATTTTCCAGCAAGTTTTCATATCACAGCTCGATTACAAACATGGTCATCATATAAAAATGCTAAGCTAACTTGTCTGTTTTGAGTTTAGAATTTGCATATTTTAATGTTTTAGTCAAATAATCGTTGACTGCAGCATCTGTTAGTGTGTGAGCCGTGAAGCTGAGCTCCTGTGTTCAGTGTGTGTGTGTGTGTGAGGACATGCACGCACACACACTGAACAGTGAACTGACACAGTATATCTTCAGAATATCGGCGAGTTGATTTTGAGTTGAAATTTCAGGGCTTCAGTCGACCAACAATTAATAAACAAAGTCCAGAACCAAAAACAAGTCTGTCACAAACTCTCATACCAACAGCGAGACAAGTGGTGATGGAGGTGAACTGGGCAAGCTGGCGGGCCACAGAGTGAACCTGGATTCCCAATTCTCTGGTGGGAACAAGAACCAAGACCCGGGTCACCTGGGACATCCTGGGTTTATAAACCAAGCGCTCCAACACTGGAAGCATGAAGGCCGCCGTCTTCCCTAAGAGAAAAAAAAATCTCAAGTTAGTTTACATGGTCCCAGCACCATGACCCGGTCCCAGTAGAACCTGGTTTACCTGTCCCAGTAGCAGCGCAGGCACACAGGTCTCTGCCCAGCAGACCGACCGGAACACAGGCCTTCTGGATGGGAGTGGGCTGCTTAAAGCCCAGAGCTGTGATGGCCTGTCGACATGTGACAGGAAGTCAACAACAAGAACAACAGGAAGTCAGCACCACCGCCCTCCAGTGGACTGTTACAGTTTTGCTACACTGGACTGAATAAATGGTCCAAGGATTAAACACTTCCATGTGACTAGTTAAGTTCAGGCCTTAGTGATCCAGCTGTGATTGGCTCCCTGAGGAAACAGGTTAGTACCAGGACTGGTGAACATCAACCTATGATCCACTGATCTGTGGATCATTTGGTTTCAGGTGTTTTACCTTCAGGATGGGCCTGGACAGGTTCATGTCATCAAAGGTCAGCTGATCATCATACTGAGACGCGTCTTCGTAGAACGACTCTGCGGCCTGAACACAGAGACAGTTGTTACCATGGTAACCAGGCACAGCAACCTGTGAAGACATCATGTCCCATCATCACCTCCTCTCCAGTCTTCCTCTTCTTCCCTCGTCGTTCCTTCTCTCTCAGGACGTCTAACAGGAAAAATAACTTTCCTTTAATATTTTGTCCTAAAAAGTCTTGAAAACGAACCTCTAACGATAACAATCCAAGCACTTGTTGATATTAACTCAGAGATAACTCAGAGATAACTCGCCGATGACTCAGAGACAGCTCGGAAATAACTCGCAGATGACTGGGAGATAACTTGGAGATGACGATCTACCAATTATGAAATGTTTTGTAAGAACAAACCACACTTGTAAACATAGCTCAGGTCAAAAATACCAGAATTCCCCTTTAAGTGACAATCACCACTCACTTACCTGATTTAGTGAGAATCTCCTCATCACTTGTATCAAACTCCTCCTCCTCCTCCTCCTCATCATCCTCCTCCTCCTCCTCCTCATCTTCAGTGATCTTCACAGGTTGCTCTTCATCGTCCTCCTGGTTCTTCTCTGCAGCAGCATCACTAACATCGGTCTGAGACAACTTCTCCTATGGACCAAAACAAATGTCACCTCAGCACAGGAAGTAGCATCTGGCCACACAGGAAGTAGATGCTCAGCACGTACCTCAGCTTTTCTCTTCTTCCTAATTTTGTCTATTTTCTGGTCCAGAGTTGTCGCACTTCTCTGAAAACACACAACACTTCCGTTACAGCCTAAGAGGATGACAGCGAGGGGGCGGGGCTACTCACCTGACATACACACACCTTGTTTTTAAGCTGTTTCATCACGTCCGCCATCACCCAGTCATCATCACGCTGCAGACAGTCTCGCTCTCCAAACAGAAAGTCACTGTTAAAGTCTCTCGACCTCGAAGGGTTCAACTTCTTTTTCCTCTTCAGGACAATTGGTGCTTCCTGACACACACACACACACACAGTTAAGTCTAAACGGTTTCACGTTGTTGTTGTTGTTGTTGTTTCCTGCAGTGAATTAGAATCTGTGACATCACATGTAATTAATCACAAATATGATTTAAACCTCGTGACCTTGGTTCCATTAAAGTGCATTCAGTGTTTGTATTTAAACAAACGTGTTTTCCTTCTGCGGATTCACCACACGGTGGGCAAGCGGTTAACATTCTTGCCTTTGCAGCAAGAAGACCCGGGTTCGTGACCCGGTCAGAACGAGGCTCGTTCAGCACCTCCAGTCACCTCTGATGTTACAGATCACATCATATTTGTTCGTTAATGCATTTTTGTTTGTTTGTTTGTTTCCCGCTCTCACCTCGTTCTCGGACTCGCTGTCGGGTTCTTCCGGACTCTGGTCCTCGTCCCGAATGGTTCCGATTAAACCTAATTCTCCCAACATGGCGGACCAGAACTAAGACTTTTAAACGGGTTTAAAGTCGTTTACACGGTTCGTGAGCGCTCTCACTCACACACGCGTGCGCACACACGTGTTTACGGAAACAGGAAGTAAGTGTCGTTTGTTTCCGGGTCACAATGTCACGTGTTGTTTTCAAATACATGAAGATAAAACGAGGACAATGTAACCAGGTTTTTATTCAATATTTAAACAAAAACACAGTTAAAATGAAATCGGTTAAATCGTAAAGATAATAGAACATTAAAGATTATGAAACGGGATTATTAATAATAATATTAATTATCTGTGTGTGTGTGTGTGTGTGTGTCTGATGTGCGCACACACACAAGGACACATGAGGTGATTTTTTTTTTTTTAAATCTTCCAAGAAGATTGAGTTTTTCCTGGAAAACCACACTGACGTCATCAAACCGCACACAGACACACGCACACACACAAGACAGAAGAGAGACCAGGACCACATGTGGTCCTCACAAAGACACAAGAACCAGAAATCCCTCACACGGAATAAAGACAACACACACACAAACACACACAAACACACACAGTGAGGAGTGCAGAGGAGGGGAATGGGGGAGGAGTCAGAGTCAGAGAGGGAGAGAGAGGGAGAGAGCAGACAGAGGAACAGAATTCATGAACCATAGGACCAGGACCAGGTCTGAGCTGCTGCTGATCTGTGACTTAAAGGACAAGTACGTAATACTTCTTACATTGAAGGTGCTCACATGAGCTAACATGTCCTCTGTCTCAGTGTGGACATGTCTCCTTCATCATGGACATGTCTCCTCTTTGATTGTGGTCATGTCTCCTCTTTGATTGTGGTCATGTCTCCTTCATCGTGGAAATGTCTCCTCTTTGATTGTGGACATGTCTCTTTCATTGTGGACATGACTCCTCTTTGATTGTGGACATGTCTCTTTAATCGTGGACATGTCTCCTTCATCATGGACATGTCTCTTTCATCGTGGACATGTCTCCATCGTGGACATGTCTCTTTCATCGTGGACATGTCTCCTTCATGGACATGTCTCCTTCATCGTGGACATGTCTCTTTCATCGTGGACATGTCTCCTCTTTCATCGTGGACATGTCTCCTCTTTCATCGTGGACATGTCTCCTCTTTCATCGTGGACATGTCTTTAATTAAAAGTCTCTCACTGAGGATGAGCATGTTTTAAGCTCCGCCCACAGAACACACCTCCTTAGTTCATGTTAATGTTATTCTGAAACAGCAGCAGAGGTCAGAGGTCAAGCTGAGGTATTTTAATTAAAGGGTAGTAGTGTGTGTGTGTATGTGTCTGTCAGTGTGTGTGTGTGTGAGAGAGAAACAAAGGTTACTTCGGTTCATGTTGAAGAGGTTTTTTTAAACAGCCTGAGAAAGTTCATCTGTGACCTCAATTTCCTGTTTACATCACAGGACACTTAGAGGACAGATGGACAGTCTGTGGACAGTTTGACAGTCTGTGGACTGTCTGTTTCCTGTGTAAATATTAACGTGAATGATTCTTGTGTTTTCTAGGTTGTCATGTCTCTGTCCAGGATGTCTTCCTGTCTCTTGCTCCTCCTTCTTGTCTCCTTGGTGTCCTCCATGTTTGCTGCTGCTGAACCTGCCGGCTGTAAAATCCGTATCACTGACAGAGGATTGGACATGCGTGAGTACAGAGACCTGATCCTGCTTCACATGAGTCAGCACTGTGCCATCAGCGCCCCCTGTTGTATGTTTGTTTACAGTGAAGTTAGAGACTCAGAAGTTTGTTGAAGAGGAACTTAGTAACATCACGATGCCAGAGATGAAAGGCAGAGAAGGACGTTTCCAGTACACCATCACTGAGTATAAATACTTCATATATATATATATATAAATCTATATTTACATATGTGTATATATAGAGTGCTGAGCTGGTTGTTGATGTGTGTCTGTCTTCAGTGTGAAGATCACTGAGCTGAATCTGACTCACTCGGACCTGAGATTCGTCCCTGAAGTTGGTTTGTTGTTCGATGTTCAGAACTCGTCCATCACACTGAGTTTTCACCGGCAGATTCTTTACTGGTTCTTGTGAGTTTTCCTGAAAAAAGATAAACAATGACTCACACTCTTAAACACACTGTATGTCCACACCATTCATTAAAAGCTAAAAATATGTCTCGAATGCAGAATTCTTTCCAGTTTCCTTTCTTATCTTTAATATTTGCTTGTTTTATTTTGAAACTCACATCTTGTCTTCACTTCCTGCCTCATGTGATCACCTGAAGTCATGTGTCATATCGTCATATCATAACTTTGTCATGTATATAGAAGTGATTGTGTTACACACACACACAGCTTGAGTAACACTGTAAATATTATGATTTCTTACTTTAATGACAGAAACGTTGTCACACGTGTGAAAGACGGCGTGTGCGTCACTTCACTGCGTGTGTCTGACGATGATCTCATGTCAGTTATGATACAGGAAACATCAACGCGTCGGCTGAAGGCGTGAACATCAACACCGTCCTCAATCTGATCAGAGACGACCAAGGACGTCTGAAAATCAATAACATCACATGTGACGCCAAGATCAACAAAATGAGGGCAAAGTTCAGCGGAACGCTCGGGTAACACACTGACGTCATTCATATAGAAGCATCAGGTATGGTTGGGATTAACCTGGTTATGGTTAACCTGGTTATGGTTGGGACTAACCCTAGTTATGTTTGGGATTAACCCGGTTATGGCTGGGATTAACCTAGGTTATGGTTGTGATTCACCTGGTTATGGTTAGGATTAACCTGGTTATGATTGGGATTAACCTTGTTATCTCACATTAACTCTCACATTCACTCACATTCACTCACACGTTGAGTTTCTAATAATTATGATTTTTCATCTTTTTTTCAGGAGAGTTTATGATTTTCTGGCCTCTTTTCTGACGACAGGGATGCGTTTCATCCTCAACCAAAAGGTCTGTCTCTCAGTCTGTCTGTCTGTCTATGGTTCTGTGGTCTCAGATCTGTCTGTCTCTCAATCAGTCTGTCTGTCTGTGGTTCTGTGGTTTCAATTCTGTCTGTGGTCTCAGTCTGTCTGTCTGTCTCTCAGTCAGTCTGTCTGTCTGTGGTTCTGTGGTCTCAGATCTGCCTGTCTCTCAGTTAGTCTGTCTGTGGTTCTGTGGTCTCAGTCTGTCTGTCTGTGTTTTTGTGGTCTCAGAACTGTCTGTCTCTCAGTCTGTCTGTATGTGGTTCTCGGTCTCAGATCTGTCTGTGGTCTCAGTCTGTCTGTCTGTGGTTTGTGGTCTCAGATCTGTCTGTGGTCTCAGATCTGTCTGTCTCTGTCTGTCTGTCTGCGGTTCTGTGGTCTCAGATCTGTCTGTGGTCTCAGTCTGTCTGTCCGTGGTTTGTGGTCTCAGATCTGTCTGTGGTCTCAGATCTGTCTGTCTGTGGTTTTGTGGTCTCAGATCTGTCTGTCTATGGTTCTGTGGTCTCAGATCTGTCTGTGGTCTCAGTCTCTCTCTGTGGTTCTGTGGTCTCAGATCTGTCTGTCTGTGGTTCTGTGGTCTCAGACTGTCTGTCTGTGGTTCTGTGGTCTCAGATCTGTCTGTGGTTCTATGGTCTCAGTCTGTCTGCGGTTTTGTGGTCTCAGATCTATCTGTCTCTCAGTCAGTCTGTCTGTCTGTTTCTGTGGTCTCAGATCTGTCTGTCTCCCCAGTCAGTCAGTCAGTCTGTCTGTCTGTGGTCTCAGTCTGTCTGTCTGTGGTTCTGTGGTCTCAGTCTGCCTGTCTGTGGTTCTGTGGTCTCAGATCTATCTATCTGTCTTTCAGTCAGTCTGTCTGTCTGTGGTTCTGTGGTCTCAGATCTGTCTGTCTCTCAGTCAGTATGTCTGTCTGTGGTTCTGTGGTCTCAGATCTATCTGTGGTCTCAGATCTATCTATCTGTCTTTCAGTCAGTCTGTCTGTCTGTCTCTCGGTCAGTATGTCTGTCTGTGGTTCTGTGGTCTCAGATCTATCTGTCTCGTCAGTCTGTCTGTGGTCTCAGTCTGTCTGTTTGTGGTTCTGTGGTCTCAGATCTATCTGTCTCTCAGTCAGTCTATCTCTCTGTGGTCCTGTGGTCTCAGATCTGTCTGTCTCTAAGTCAGTCTGTCTGTCTGTGGTTCTCTGTGGTTCTGTGGTCTCAGTCTGTCTGTTTGTGGTTCTGTGGTCTCAGATCTGTCTGTCTCTCAGTCAGTCTGTCAGTCTGTGGTTCTGTGGTCTCAGTCTGTCTGCCTGTGGTTCTGTGGTCTCAGTCTGTCTGCCTGTGGTTCTGTGGTCTCAGTCTGTCTGTCTGTGGTTCTGTGGTCTCAGTCTGTCTGTCTGTGGTTCTGTGGTCTCAGATATGTCTGTCCCTCAGTCAGTCTGTCTGTCTGTGGTTCTGTGGTCTCAGTCTGTCTGCCTGTGGTTCTGTGGTCTCAGTCTGTCTGTCTGTGGTTCTGTGGTCTCAGTCTGTCTGTCTGTGGTTCTGTGGTCTCAGATATGTCTGTCTCTCAGTCAGTCTGTCTGTCTGTGGTTCTGTGGTCTCAGTCTGTCTGTCTGTGGTTCTGGGGTCTCAGTCTGTTTGCCTGTGGTTCTGTGGTCTCAGTCTGTCTGTCTCTCTCAGATATGTCTGTCTCTCAGTCAGTCTGTCTGTCTGTGGTTCTGTGGTCTCAGATATGTCTGTCTCTCAGTCAGTCTGTCTGGTGGTTCTGTGGTCTCAGATATGTCTGTCTCAGTCAGTCTGTCTGTCTGTGGTTCTGTGGTCTCAGTCTGTGCCTGTGGTTCTGGTCTCAGTCTGTCTGTCTGTGGTTCTGTGGTCTCAGTCTGTCTGTCTGTGGTTCTGTGGTCTCAGATATATCTGTCTCTCAGTCAGTCAGTCAGTCAGTCTGTCTGTTGGTGGTTCTGTGGTCTCAGATATGTCTGTCTCTCAGTCAGTCTGTCTGTCTGTGATTCTGTGGTCTCAGATCTGTCCTGCGCTGGATCACGCTGCCTTGCTTCATGTGAACTCGATGTTGGAGACGATTCCTGTGAAAACTGATGTCGATCAGTTTATTGGGATTGATTATTCCCTGATCGATGATCCAGTGGTGACGTCCAGGAGCCTCGACATGAACTTCAGGGTCAGAGACTTCATTATCATCATCATCATCATCATCATCATCATCATCATCATCGTCATCCTTTCATGACAATGAACATGTGTGTTTGTTTGTATGCACAGGGGATGTTTTTTGACCTCAGTCACCATGGCGACACATTGGTAAACAGTGCCGTTGAGCCGGTGATCAGCAGCTACGACAGAATGGTTTATCTTGCTCTGTCCGAGTTCTTCTTCGACAGTGGGATGTTCTCGTACTACAGAGCCGGAATCTTCCAGATGAACATCATCAATGAGAAGGTCACACACACACACACATACAACAAAACAACAACGAATACAGAGGCCACACCCCCATAGAGTCGTGACATGTGTTTTTTTCCAGATGTCCAAAGATCTAGAGATGCTGCTGAGAACCACGTACTTTGGAACCATCATGATGATGGTGAGTGAAAACACAGTTGGGACACAGTGGAGACACAGTGGAAACACAGTGGAGACACAGTGGAGACACAGTGGAAACACAGTGGGGGCACATTGGAGACACAGCGGAAACACAGTGGAAACACAGCGGAAACACAGTGGAAACACAGTGGAAACATAGTGGAAACACAGTGGGGACACAGTGGAGACGCAGTGGAGACACAGTGGGGACACAGTGGAGTCACAGTGGGGACACAGTGGAAATACAGTAGGAACACAGTGGAGACGCAGTGGAAACACAGTGGGGACACAGTAGAGACACAGTGGGGACACAGTGGGGACACAGTAGGGACACAGTAGGGACACAGTGGAAACACAGTGGGGACACAGTGATGTCATGTGCAGTACTGTTATGAGTGTACTTGTGTTCTCCTGGTGCATCATGGGTAGAATCCAGCTCTGGTGGACGCTCCATTCTCGCTGCAGCTCGACGTTAACGCTCCTCCAAAAACTCACATTAAAACATCAGGAGCAACAGTTGATGTCACGGCTGTCGTCAAGGTGATGGTTCTGCCCCCAGGGCAAGCTGCTGTCCAGCTGAGCAGCATGACCATGGTACATACACACACACGCGCGCACACACACACACACACGCACACACGCACACATTCTTTAATGCAGATTTTCTTGTTTTTTTCTTCATCAGCAAACAAAATTTAATGCAAAAGTTTCAATGAAAGGAAAAAGACTGGCGGTTCATGCTGATCTACGCAGGTAACACACACACGCACACGCACACACACTTACACACACACGCGCACACACTTCAACACAAACACGCTTTTTTCTTTCTTTCAGATTTAAAATCTTCTCTAATCAGTCGGCACTGGAGTCTCTGGCTGTGAGTACCTGTCTGTCTCTCTCCCCTGTCTGCCTCTCACCTGCCTGTCTCTCTGACCTATCTGCCTCTCTCAACTGTCTGCCTCACCTGTCTGTCTCTCTCACTTGTCTGTCTCTCAGCTCATTCCTCTCCAGGCTCCTCTGAAGACGATGCTTCAAATGTCAGTGGTTCCTTTGATCAACAGTAAGAATTTCATTTTACATTTAAACAAGAATCTGATCACACTGAATCTGAATCTGATCACTCGGAATCTGAATCTGATCACACTGAATTTGAATCTGATCACACTGAATCTGATCACATCTGAATCGATGAATCTGAATCTGATCACACTGAATCTGATCACACTGAATCTGGTCACACTGAATCATCTGAATCTGAATCTGATCACTCGGAATCTGAATTGATCACACTGATTTTGAATCTGATCACACTGAATCTGGTCACACTGAATCTGATCACACTGAATCTGAATTTGATCACTCGGAATCTGATCGCACTGAATCTGAATCTGATCACACTGAATCTGAGCACTCGAATATGAATCTGATCACTGAATCTGATCACACGAATCTGAACGAAATCATCTGAATCATCACCTGAATTGATCTGAATCTGACTCACTGAATCTGAATCTGATCACACTGAATCTGAATCTCTGATCGAATCTGAATCGGAATCCTGAGAATCTCTGATCACACTGAATCTGAATCTCTGAGGAATCTGACTGAATCTGAATTTGATCACACTGAATCTGATCACTCTGAATCTGATCACACTGAATCTGAATCTGAGATCTGATCACTCAATATGAATCTGATCACTGAATCTGATCACACTGAATCCGAATCTGATCACACTCAATCTGAATCTGATCACACTCAATCTGATCAAACTGAATCTGATCACACTGAATCTGAATCTGATCACACTGAATCTGATCACACTGAATATGTGTGTGTGTGTGTTTGTTCAGACTGGACTAAGAGAGGAGTTCAGATCCCGTTGGCTGATGGGATGGATTTCATTGAGGAGGTGGTTGAATATCACAATGTAAGTCTGTTCAGTGTTATAGAAATAATATGTTTTATATTATATTATGTTATATTAATTTACAATATTTTTGTATTTTGTTAGTTTGTGCAGTTTCAATAGATACGTGTGTGTGTGTGTGTGTGTGTTCATTTAGGGTTTCATCGTGATCGGAGCAAATCTGCACTTCAGCAAAGGATTAAGAGAAATGATCTCAGGAAACAGCACTGTCTAACACACACACACACACACACACACACACATGCAGACACACACACAGGCACACACCTCTGACAGTATGATTACTATGACAACCCCATTTTGATAACTGATCAGCACAAAAATCAAACAGGATCAATATCTATATTAGAGTAAATACACACTGATGAAACTGTTTATGGTCTGTACTGTAACCATGGCAACAGGACGACTTATGTTTGTGTTCAAATCTAATAAATCTAAACATTGTGATCATCATGTTAACGTTAGTCTTTGTTTATTCTTCAATGTCACAATTTAAAGATGTTTTGACACTGGGAGACAGTTCTGTATGTAACTCTAATCCCTTAACCTTAACTTAACTTAACCCTTACCTCCTGTATCTAACCCTTGGTCTGAATGAGATCAAAGTTCTCATAATAATCTATGATGCAAATAAGAACCTGTCAAAACATTCAGTAAATTTAACTATGCTATATATATATATATATATATATATATATATGTATATGTATATACATATATGTATACGTATATATATATATAAATATATATCTATATATACATATATATACACACATATACTGTACATATATGTATATAATATATGCATATATATGTATATATACATATATGTACATATGTACAGTATATGTATATATGTGTAAATGGTAACTCGTGGTACAGAAATATTTCATTATTAAATCATGATTTAATCAATAAACTCTTTATTGTTTTTTTCTGTCACATAATCGTTACAATTCAGTTTCACATCAGTTAGCAGCTTTTTTCCTGGGTTTGTTATTGTTAGGATTGTAATATCAGTAAATCATTTATAATTATCGATCACTTCATGTTTGCCAACACCTCTGATGTCTCACGATGTCTCACTCATGTGTGAAATATTGACTGATGTTGTCAAAACCGTGGAAACCACACTTCCTGCCGGCCACTCTGCAGCCGAAGGTCAGAGCTTCCTGTAAACATCCACCTACAGACAAATAACAATGATTCATTTATTTTCACACATTGATTTTTGTGATTTACAGTTGTGTGTAAAAGTGTTTGCCCCCTATCCTGATTTCTTATTTTTTAGCATGTTTGTCACACTTAATTGTTTCAGATCATCAAACAAATTTAAATATTAGTCAAAGACAACACAAGTAAACACAATGCATTTTTTAAATGAAGGTTTTTATTATTAAGGGAGGGAAAAAAAATCTAAACCTACATGGCCCTGTGTGAAAAAGTGTTTGCCCCCTAAACCTAATAACTGGTTGGGCCGCCGTTTGCAGCAACAACTACTATCAAGCATTTGTGATAACTTGCAATGAGTCTTTTACAACCCTGTGGAGGAATTTTGGCCCACTCATCTTTGCAGAATTGTTGTCATTCAGCCACATTAGAGGGTTTTCGGGCATGAACCGCTTTTTTAAGGTCATGCCACAGCATCTCAATAGGATTCAGGTCAGAGCTTTGACTAGGCCACTCCAAAGTCTTCATTTTGTTTTTCTTTAGCCATTCAGAAGTGGACTTGCTGGTGTGCTTCGGATCATTGTCCTGCTGCAGACCCCAAGTTCGCTTCAGCCTGAGGTCACAAACGGATGGCCGCACATTCTCCTTCAGGATTCTTTGGTAGACATCAGAATTCATGGTTCCATGTATCAAAGTCTTCCAGGTCCTGAAGCAGCAAATTAGCCTCACACCATCACACTACCACCACCATATTTGACTGTTGGTATGATGTCCTTTTTCTGAAATGTGGTGTTACTTTTACGCCAGGCGTAATGGGACACACACCTTCCAAAAGGTTCAACTTTTGTCTCGTCAGTCCACAGAGTATTTTCCCAAAAGTCTTGGGGATCATCAAGATGTTTTTTTGGCAAAATTGAGACAAGCCTTAATGTTCTTTTTCAACAGCGGTTTTCGTCTTGGAACTCTGCCATGCAGGCCATTTTTGCCCTGTCTCTTACTTATGGTGGAGTCATGAACACTGAGTGAGGCCTGCAGTTCTTTAGATGGGTTCCGGGTTCTTTTGTAACCTCTTAGATGAGTCGTCGCTGCACTATTGGGGTAATTCTTGTCGGCTGGCCACTCATGGGAAGGTTGCCCACTGTTCCATGTTTTCTCTATTTTTGAATAATGGCCCTCATCGTGGTTCTCTGGAGTCCCAAAGCTTTAGAAAGGTCTTTGTAACCTTTTCCAGACCGATAGATGTCAATAACTTTGTTTCTCATTTGTTCCTGAATTGCTTTAGATCTTTTGCCCGACTTCACTTTGTCTGACAGGTTCTATTTAAGTCGTCTCTTGATTCAATAGGTCTGGCAGTAATCAGGCCTGTGTGTGGCAAGTAAAATTTTCCAAACCCTAATCCTAACCACAGTGACCTGATGATTTTACAAGGGGGGCAATTACTTTTTCACATGGGGCCATCCATGGTTTGGATAGTTTTTGCCCCATAATAAATAAAATCATCACTTAAAAACTGTATTTTGTGTTAACTTGGGTTGCCTTTGTCTACTATGTATATTTGTTTGATAATCTGAAACATTTAAGCGTGACAAACATGCTAAAAAATAAGAAATCGGGAAGGGGGCAAACACTTTTGCGCACAACTGTATGTGTTTGTCCAGCGCAAGGTCGCAGGGTTGAACCTTCATCGACTGACCATGATGTTCACGTGTTTCACCTACTTCAGACTAAACGAGTGCACTCTCTTGTCCTCATGGGCTCATCATCAGCTGTGAAACAGTTTGATGCTAACAGACGCTAACTTAACTTCATCTTCAAACTCTCACCATTGAACTTAGAAACTGGATCAAGGAAAAGGAGAAACCCTGATAAAAATGGTCCCTCACTGAAAACCTGCTGCACTGTTTGTCCTCTTACATCCCATAGTTCTACAGTTCCACACCACAACCCTCTGAGAAACACTTCTAACCCTGTTCCAAATCCTGTGTAACTGTGCAGACCTGAAGAGCAAAGGTTTGCTTTGTTCCTCCTGGATCTGCTGAAGCTTCATTTCCATTTTCACAAACCTGGAGACAGCTTTACTGATCTGAGGCTGATCAGTGGAAACTTTGTAGTGACCAGTTTACAACTCTGTTCATGTCTTCACTCAAGTGTCCAATGACCACAGATGGACACAGGTCAGATGATACAACCACAGAATCAATCATCAATCAGTGTGTCAAACAAGTGAACTTTGAACCACTTTATACGAGAACACAGTGTTTGTTATGACCAACAGCCAATCAGGAAGTCCCTCAGGAGAACCTCAACAGTTCAATCTGAGACCAGTAAAAAGTGACTATTAGAGACACTGTCTCACTGTTGGACACTGTGTAGCTGTCTCACTGTTGGACATGTCTTACCTTTTGACAGCATGAAGATGACCGCAGCGTTGAAAGTGTCTCCAGCACCGAGGGTATCAACCAGCGCTTCAGGAGGAAAAGCATCAGAATGAAGAACGATGCCATCTGGACCCAAAGCATCTGCTCCATGTTCTGCCCAAGGACAGATGAGGACAGACCTGATGGACAGACAGATGGGTCAGAGAAAGAGACACAGGACACAAAGGGCTCTGCCTTATATCTTACACTTGCCAAGTGTAGCACAAGTGTCATTGCTAGCTTCTAACTGCTACAGTTACCGTTGTGTAGGCAGCAAATGAGGTGTGGTCTCTTAAAATGAGGTGTGGTCTCTTAAAAGGGGGTGTGGCCTCTTAAACAGGGCGTGTTCTTTTAAAATTAGGTGTGGTCTCTTAAAATGGGGTGTGGTCTATTAAAATCTGCCAACCATCTGCTTTTGACTTCATCGTTTAGACCATGTCCTTTAGACCATGTGCTTTAGATCCCATCATTTAGACCATGTCCTTTAGACCATGTGCTTTAGACCACGTCCTTTAGAACATGTATTTTAGACCATGTGATTTGGATCGTCTAAATCAGGCCCAGAGAGAGAGAGATCCTCATCTGAGACTGTCTCACCCGTCTTTGACTCGGTGGTACAATCCTCTCACAGCAGCTTCAGCCGACTGGAAACCAAAGTGACGAGCAACATCTTTACTAACAAACACCTGAATGACACAGTGAAATGAGCACATGAGCAAACAAATCAAAGGCAGTGACTTATTACTTAGAGAGAAACCTAACCCTCTCACCACGTCACCATGAGGAAACAGCTCGTACAATGCTTCTCTCGTCTTCTCTATCTCCACAGAAATGCTGATTCTCTGTTGCCGTGGTAACGCTTCGTTAAACTTCACCACTTGCTGAATCATCTTAATCTGCTCTGCAGCGTTTCGACCCTGCAGTTTTAAACCAGTTCAACAGTTACACCTGGTTCTAAATACTACTGTGTCTGGTAGTTAACTTTGTGGGTTAGCGCTGTTGACCCCTGCTCACCTCCCAGTGGATCCACTTGAACTGACTGAGGTCAACTTTGGAAAAGTCGTCTGCTGTGACATCGGGAAGATTCCTGAGAGGAAGTGACATCAGAGTTTATGTTGAAAATGATGTTTTTGAACATTTCTGATAAAATATTTATTCACACATGAAAAAAAAGAACAATCATGTGATCAGACTGAATTCATGTTTTCATCAAACACCCGATGTTGCAATTCATTCAGTGGATGACGCTCGGTTCAAATCCACACGGACACACAAAGAAACGCAAAAAAATCATTTTCTCTGTCATTATGAAAAAGAAATTTCAGGAAATGTCTTTGTCTGCACGACTCAAAGACTCAAGAGACTCAGAGACTCAAAAAAGAGTCAAAAGACTCAGAGACTCAAAAAAGAGTTTAAAGACTCAAAAGTGGTTCATGTTGTGCGATTGGTCTTCGTACTAGTCATGTTTTTTTATTCATGATCAACAAACAATTAAAAAAAAATTATTGTTTAGATCAAAATGTTTGTGATGATTTTTCCAAAGATGGACATCGACGAGTCATTGATTGAGAAGTCGTCTTACATGTCTGACAGAAGGACAGTACGAGATCCACGGGACGGACAAACCACACAACACGCACACGGGGTTTGACCTTTGACCTGCCAGCTGACCGCAGATACATCGATCGAACGGAATGAGAAATCTGTCATAATGAAACTGAACCAGAGACAAGAGACATTTCAGCTCTGTCCTTCACATTAATGAGACACCAGTGGACACCAGTGGACACCAGCGGACACCGGTGGACACCAGTGGAACCCGACGTCCATGACCACAACGTCAACAACGTCCCTGAAAGACAAACGTTAGTGAGACACAAACCTGTTCATGTGGAGGATGGTGCGACTTCCTGTCCTCACGTTACTGATGACCACGGACGCTGGAGCGACGCACTGAGCATGCTCACAAACCAGAGACACATCAATGGACACTTTGTGAAAATCCTCCAAAATAAAGCTACACACAGGAAACTGTTAACTTCTGCTCTTCAAAATAAAACTACAGACAGGAAAGTGTTAACTTCTGCTATTCTAAATAAAACTACAGGAAATTGTTGTCATCATCTGCTCTTCAAAATAAAAGTAAAACAGGAAACTGTTATCATCTGCTCTATAAAAAATAAAATACAGACAGGAAACTGTTATCAGCTGCTCTTCAAGATAAAAGTAAAACAGGAAAATGTTATTATCAGCTGCTCTTCAAAATAAAAGTAAAACAGGAAACTGTTGTCATCATCTGCTCTTCGAAATAAAACTACACACAGGAAACTGTTGTTATCATCTGTTCTTCAAAACAAAAGTAAAACAGGAAACTGTTGTCATCATCTGCTCTTCAAAATAAAAGTAATGATGGGAAACTGTTAACCTTTGCCCTTCAAAATAAAAATACAGACAGGAAATTGTTAACTTCTGCTCTTCAAAATAAAACTACAGACATAAAAGTAAAATAAAAAAATAAAAGTAAAACAGGAAACTCTTATTATCAGCTGCTCTTCAAAATAAAAGTAAAACAGGAAACTGTTATCATCTGCTCTTCAAAATAAAAGTAAACCAGGAAACTGTTATGATCTGCTCTTCAAAATAAAACTAAACACAGGAAACTTGATGTGTTTTTTTATCTGGACATAAGAAAGACATTTTAATTTGAAAGACTTATAGTGAAAAAAAAAGAAAGTTGAACATTTTGAACGTGAGGAAGTGAAACTGTATAAAACACAGTGAATGCTGATTATTGTATTGATTGGTACTCACTCGGCCACAGGTCCAGCACACAGTGAGCCCATGAAGGCGCTCTGAGCTCCAAGCAGAGACAGAACTGTACAGGAGTTTGATGCATTTCCTCCTCGCTGCCAACGCTGTGACACACACCTGTCACACACCATCACATTAGTTCAGACATCAGTGACACATGATGAAATGCTACATTTGACACAGGTGTATCACTGACCTGCTGTCAGTGTCTTCTTCAGGATATTTGTCCACCACGCTGATGATGTCCAGACAAACGAGTCCGACGCAGAGAATCTTTCTGTTTTCTTGGTCCATGACGATCCACACTCAGCTGCACTCTGGACTCTGACGTCATTTCCTCTCACAGTTCAACATGTTCACTGCTGTGCTGCCACCCTCTGTTCACTTCATGTCATTACGTCTGTTTTGAAATAGCTCATTTACAACAAGACTCTGCAGATTCTGCATCACCAACAGTTAAATTCATAAAAACAATGACGGATAATCGCATAAATGTTCAAATATAATCTTTAATATTTTCACTGAGGTTTAATTAAAGAGCTGCTGATGTCGTTACATAGACGCCATCGTCAGCATCATCAGGTCCACGAGAGCAGAACTGGACCACGTCTCCTGTCGATGGTCCTGGAACTGAATCACAGGCTCTGTTATGTAGTCGTTCTAAAGTCAATAAAATAGTGAATATTTTCTACTTAATGTAATTTTTCAGCTTCTGAAACATTTGTAAACACAGATGCACATTATTGAATTATTGAAGTGTATTTCTATTTGACTGAAGGCATCAGATTGTAAACAAACAAACAAACAAACATGTAAATGAAGTCAAATGTTATTTATTTAAATAAGTTATTTGTAAACATGTTGTGCAAACTTCAAAAAACAATAACGATGATAAATACAGAAATATAAACGTGCTCATCTTTATCACGATTATTATTATTATTATTTGAAATTGAAATGTTTGTTGTGTTTTGAGTGATGTCTGATATCAGTATTATTATGGGATGGATACATTTAAAGCATGAAAAACGTTTCAATTCTTTATATATGATGTTATCATTTACTTTAATGGTAAAAGAAAACGTTATTGTCCCCTTGTGGCGCGGGTTGCCATCGTCATGACGACGCAGCGTTCTGGTTACGTCAGAGAGATGAGGTCGACGTCGTAGCAACCGTCCACCTGCGACAATAGAGACACAAACATGACATCGCCGCTGCTGTCAGGTCACATGACCTGGGTGCTGTGTGCACCGTGAGGGCGTGGCCTGCGATCAGAACAGAGCGACGCTTTTGACACTCACGTCAAATCGTCCGACGGACGCCGTGGTCTGGTCGCTCTGCATCACTTCAGTCAGAGCCCACATCTGCTGGAGACTGGAGGACACGGTGTGCGGGTCAGGGACGTCCTGAGGACACCAGAGACAGACACACAGAGACACAGAGACAGACAGAGAGAGAGTTTTACAAACACACTAATGATGATGATGATGATGATGATAATGAGGATGAAGCTGAAGACGATTTATTGATGACGTTTCAGACCTGAGGTTGGGTCAAGTGGTCGTCCAGCGTCAGGTCTGACAGCCAATCACAAACCTCCTTCTCTGGCTCCTGCAGAACAAACAGGAAATGCTGATTTGAAGGAGACGTCTCTCTAGCTCCTCCTGCTGGTCGTATCGTTGCGGGACATGTGACCTGTGTGTGTGTGTGTGTGTGTGTGTGTGTGTGTGTGTGGTTAATCACCGGCTCAGTGTGAGGAAACATCTCAATGTTCTTCAGACTGAAGCTCAACCAGGCCGACGACGGCTGCTTCAGGATCAGCCGCACTGACGCCACGTCATCTGGCTCCGCCCTCATCTGTCAGAGTGAGAACTGTAAATTACACTGTAAAATACACTGTGAATAGACCCAAAATTAAACTGTGAATAAACCTAAAATTACACTGTAAATACACTAACAATTACACTGTGAATACACTGTGAATAAACTGTAAATTACACCATTGCATACACTGTAAATATACTGTGAATACACCGTAAACGATGACGTTAGCCACTGAAGCTGTAAATTACACTGTAAATACACTGTAAATATGCTGTAGATACACTAAACATTACACTATAAATCTATCTATCTATCTATCTATCTATTCAATTAAATTTTATTTGTATAGTGCCAAATCATAACATACATTATCTCAGGTCTGTACATAGACAACATCAAGGAGAGCAGAGAAACACAACAGTTCACACAATGAGCAAACACTAGGCATCAGTGGAGAGAGAAAACTCCCTCTTTACAGAAGAAGAAATCTCTGACAGAACCAGGCTCAGAGATGTGCGGTCATCTGCCTCGACCGGTTGGGGTGAAAGGAAAAATGGGGGACAGAGGAGAGGTGGGGGACAGAAAGGGGGGAGAGAAAGGACAAGAGGGAGATGAGGTAGAGACAGAAGAGAGAGAGAGACCAGGAGCAGATACACAACAACTGTATCAAGTTACAAGTTTATACGGTCAATGATATCGACTTTTAATTATAGCACAATAACACACTATCTATCTATCTAAATATACTGTGAATACACTGTAAATACACTAAACATTACACTGTAAATATGTAACAGGGTCAGTTACTACAGTATATTTTTTTAAGGTACTGCAATTAATTTAAAAAATAAAAATCTTTTTATTTTATAATTACACAAAATGTATGTTTTAAGTTTTTATTTTTATATTTTACCCTGATTTTCTGTCCCCCACGTTCACTTTTGGGGTGCCCACCCAGTATTTAAGGGTGTGTCTGCCCTCACCTCTCCCCTTCTGCTGTTGCATGTTGTGGGAGAGGTACGTGATGTGCGCTTGTGTGATTTCTGTATTGTTTAGCATTGTCATTATGCTAATATGACGATTATCATGCTAAATTTGACAAGCTGTACATGTTTATTTTATAGAGGTCACGTTTCCCTGTGTTTCACATGCTGAGTTTGAGTTGAGTTTTCTTTCACTTGCTTTGTGTCAGTAATAAACGGAGACTGCGTCCAAAAGATATCCCGCGTACGGCAAATTCTTCACAACGCAGACCGCAAAACTACACCGGTTACAAATATACTGTAAATCTATCTATCTATACTGTAAATACACTATAAATACACTAAACATTACACTGTAAATATACTGCGAATACAAGGTAAATACACTAAACATTACAATGTAAATATACTGCGAATACAAGGTAAATACACTAAACATTACAATGTAAATACACTGTAAATATACTGTAAATACACTAAACATTACAATATAAATACACTGTAAAAATACTGTAAATACACTACTGTGAATACACTATAAATACACTATACATTACACTGTAAATATACTCTGAATACACTATAAATACACTATACATTACACTGTAAATGTACTGTAAATACACTGAAAATATACTGTGAATACACTGTAAATACACTGCGAGTACACTGTAAATATAGTGTAATTACACTAAACATTACACTGTAAATACATTGTAAATATACTGTGAGTACACTGTGAATACACGGTAAATACACTAAACGTTACACTGTAAATACACTGTAAAATAAAATATAATCTACTGTTTATCTAGTATCTGTATCACATGATAACGTATTATTAGCTTTCATTTCAGATCAAATCTGCTTTATTTCTGTACATGAACGAAACAAACAATCACTTCCCTTCACTGTAATCTGATTACCTTTTGTGTGTGTAATCAGATTACCTGGCTGGATAAAAACAGATTACTGACACAGTTAAAATCAGAGTTTTTGTTAATTAATTCAGTGGTTTTAATTGGATTATTTGAGATGATCTAATCCAGTTATTTTAGTAAACATGACCAGATTATCATGGGGAATGTATTCAGATTGTTTTGTTGATATTTTTCAGCTAACCTGTGACCTGTGGATGGAGTAGTAGTCCTGTGACCCCCCCTCTGAGTGTGGGTTGTCCATGAGGGACAGGTCTCTCAGGGCCGTGCACCACTGAGCGGGGGCCTCATGCCCGGGCCTCCTCCTCAGCAGACGCACAGTCACAGAGGCGGTGTAGTCATTCTGAAACGTGATTTCCTCGATCTGAGGGACAGAGACAATGACGTCATGGTCTGTGATTATTGACTCTTTCACTGAAACAAATAAAGAACTGCAGTTTCAGTCACTTCATAGCTCCTCCTCTGTGTGGGCGGAGTCATCAGAGCACAGATGTGTGAAACTGTGGTGATGTGTTTTTTTCTCCGCAATACAAAGTAAAGAATCATTAGAATCATTAGTTGACAGAATGGTTCAGTCCTTCAGTCACTGAAGTGAAATCCCAGTGAACGTGGTGACGATGGCGCTGTCTCTAAATCCACCAGAGGAGAAAGAAAACTGTGTCGAGTCATGCTGTCAAAGATCTCTCACACACTCGTTTCCTCTCAGTGAAATCATATCAAGCTTCTCTCAGGTGAGTCTGACGAACTGTGTTCAAATGTTCACAGGTTCATTTTAAAGATGTCTCGTATTCATTATGGTTATCTGAATTTGACGTACGTATGATAAATCTAACGTTCACTTACATCTGCGGTTTTTCCAAACGGAAGCGTGACGTCGACCACGCACACTCCAGACTGAGCTGCATCACACGGTCTTTCTCCCATGTTCAGGTAAAGTGCAGGTTTGACTGTGCAGGTCAGCGCCCTCTGCTGGTCACAGCGTCCACTCATCTGCACACACATTCAAACTCAAACTTTATTTAAACATTTAAAAAACAGTGAATTCATGGGGATTCACCATCTTCATCATCACCATCTTCATCACAATCACAATCATCATCATCATCATCATCATCACCATCACCATCAGTATAAAGGCCAGCACCACGGACAGCTGCACACCGGAAGTGTCACGTCGAGATGACGTTAGCCACTGAAGCTAACGAAAGCCCGGCAGATAATAACAGACAAGTACGACGTCAGCAGCGGTAGTTTCCGGTTGTTGTTTCTCACCTTTCGTCAGGACCAGAAACAGGAAGTGATTAAAAGTCCTCCGTGTGAAGATGCTCACATGCTACAGCTAATGTTATGCGCTGCGTGTGTGTCACGTCCGGGCTGTAACCTAGGCAACGGCGAGAGTCTTAAAGGGCCAGCAACGCTTCCTCCTCAGCCAACTTCCGCTTCCGGTCTTGGATTTGAGATGAAAAGGTTCAGTCAGTCAGTCAGTCAGTCATCATCTAGCGCTTTATCCTCCACCAGAGGGTCGCGGGGGGTGCTGTGCCAATCTCAGCTACATCGGGCGATAGGCGGGGTACACCCTGGACAGTTCACACAGATAGAGACAAACAACCATTCACTCTCACACTCACTCCTATGGTCAATTTAGAGTGTCCAATTCACCTAATCCCCACATTGCATGTTTTTGGACTGTGGGAGGAAGCCGGAGAACCCGGAGAGAACCCACGCACACACGGGGAGAACATGCAAACTCCATGCAGAAATCTTCTTGCTGCAAAGGCAAGAGCACTAACCTACTAACCTACTACACCAACCGTGCAGCCGTTACATAAATATACTTTAGGTTTATGACATATACTTAAGCATCAAAAGTAATTTCTGATCTAAAATCTACTGAAGTTTTAGAAAGTGAGGGGTTAGGATTGAGCCATGGTGGATCAGTGGTAGGGCCAGTTGTCTGGGTTCAATTCCCAGCTCTACTCATGTATATGTGTCCTTGAGCAAAGACAACTAAGCCCATGTTACAGCCTGTGAATGTAAATATAGACCATAATAGCAATTCTTCTTCTTCTTCTGATTTTATTTGGTAGTGATGAGTAACAAAGAGAGCCAGAGGAAATGTGTAAAAGTTCAAGAACAAGGTAAAGTATGTGAATGTTGTACTGAAGTACAGAAACAAAGTATTTGTACTTTGTTACATTACAACACTGTACATGACATCACAACTTACAGTCAGCAGAGGGCAGCATTACTCCATGTATGACATCATCACTACAACGAAATGCTTTTGAACATTCTTTATTGTCATGGAAAAATAAACAACACGTTCTTTGTTCTCAGTGTCGACTGAACTTTACAGAAGCAGCAGGAAATAAAGATTTCTTTGTTCTGTGGAGCAAAGAAATGAAGAAAATCCTCACGTTTAAGGAGCTGAAACAACCGTGTTTTAATCAATTATCAAAATAGTTGTTGATTAATTTAGTAATCGATTTATTGTTTCAGCTCCGAATAATAATATATGGACTCAGTCATTGGCTGATCAGCATCGGCCAAAGAAAAACCCATATTTGTCCATCTCCTCTGAAAATATCTGAATATAAACACACAAACAGTGAGATGCTGTTTTTAACGTTGCATTTATTTCAGAAACAACAGCGACACACAGTTCAGGAAACACGGTACAAAACTCTACAAGAAGTGAGCATGAAGCAGTAAATCCACAAGATTTACGATGAACAAATACAGACATCATGTGTTGAAGCCATTATTTTCCATCATGACAAGATCTAATCTAGATCAGCAAGTATTTAAAGATTCATGTGAGCTTCACTCAACACTTCTCTGCTGGTATGAGAAGCTCCATCGACGATCACTGTGAACAAAACAACAACTTTTACAAAACAGCTGTTCCATATTTCCTGAAGATCACTGCTGTGTGTGTGTGTGTGTGTGTGTGTGTGCGTGTGGCTCACCGTGTGGTCGTATCAAAGCTGCTTTTCACTGCCGTGATGTAGTTGATGCTGGCGACCTTCCAGCTGAAGTACTCGCCATAGAAGTTGACCAGAGGTGTGTGTTTGAGGTTGGAAAGGCTGACGGTGGCAGAGGCTCGGCAGCAGTAAAACTTCCATCTGTGAGACAAGAGCGAGGTGTGACTTCACATCAGCTCATCATCCATGAAGTCAGTACAGGTACAAACAGAGACACTCACATCCTGTCCTGCATCATATGGTTGTACACACTGTGGACGCCAGCGATCACGCTGTTGTCTCCACATTCAAAGTTTATGTCGTGCCAAGCCTGGTTGGTAAAAGTCGACCACTGACAAACGTGGGTTTTCTCCAAAGCCTTGCACGTAACAGCCCAGTGTCGATCTTTCTCAATACTGTCGTAGGCGCTGCAGTGGAAACAAACTTAAATAAGTGACCACTAGATGGCAGAGTTGTAAAATCATCGTCAGCTCTTGTCGAACAAGCGTGGAGCTCACCTGGTGATGCTGGAAACAGCTTGGCCCTTGGGACACTGGCAAGTGAAACTCTGCCCCACCTCACTGTCCCACTCTCCACGCTTATGGAGGTAGTTCTCTGGAAGGAGAAGCCCACAGTGAGAGTTCCACTCAAAGTTCTCAGAGAACACAAACCAGAAGAAGTGTTGTACTTACTGCAGTTGTAAAGCTTGTTGATCTTCAGAAAGTCATTCTCTGTCATACCGTTCCTCTGGCCGATGGATGCTGAGGCGATCACAGGTGTGACGGTGTCCTGTCCGTTCTTTGAGAATTCTGTGCGTCCGTAATGCATCAAGGACGAGTAGTCGTACGGGACGTTGAGGTTGAGCGTTTCCTTACGATCAAAGTTGCTAACGTGCTCGTCTTTGACATTGTCCAAGTTGATTTTGACGTAGACGTCTCTGTCGGATCGACTCTGCTCGTGCCAAAAACCCAGCGCGTGCATTAACTCGTGCTGAATGTGGCCGTTGTTCACGCAGTTGTACCCGAGAGATAACTCCTGTTCACCTCCTCTTCGACCGACCTTTGACCAACATCCGTCTTTCTTCACAATGCTGACGTAGTTGATCTGACTCTTGCGAGGGACAAAGCGCACACATGAGCTCAAGTGGAATTCATTCATGGCTTTTTCAATGGTGCTATTTTCATTGTTGGTAAAGGTGTCACTTATTGTGTATGGAACTTGGACCAGTCCGTTTGCTCCCTTTGACCAGAAGCAGTTCTCAGGTTCACAGACTTTGACGCTCCGCTTGTCTCTTGAATGGACGACAATATCTCCGTCAGTCTCAGAGTGTTGGGTTGGACTGTTTGCAACAAGGATCGGTGACGGAGTCTCAGAATCTGAACCAAGACAACAAAGAAAGTCAAAATCACTGTCTCAACTTCACATCAAGCATTACAGTTTGTTTTTTTCTTTATATTAAAGGAAAAAGTCAACATTTATTTCAAGTGTGGTTGTATGAGGCACTGAAACAGTCCGTTCCACAGGGGGGTGACACACTCAGTGCTGACCACCGGCTCTACTCGCCTCGGCACAGCAAGATTAGGTCGCATCTCCACTACAAAACAAGTACCCAATTAACGTGGGCGGAGTCATCACTGCACGCACGCACAAACACTCTGGCCAGTCAGTGGCCGGCAGTCTGACCAATCATCACAACCTCGCTGGAGCAGGAACTAAAAATAGTACTTGGTACCAAGTTACTATGCTAGTGGAAATGCTACTTGCAACCGTGCTGTGGTGAGGCGAGTACAGCCGGTGGAAATATGTGTCACTATCTCGTACAAGCTCACTTTAAAACACCTGAACTATCCCTTTAATCTGAAAGTAGAGTGAAATGAAATACCCATGATGACTGCTCTGCAGTAGCTGAAACTCCAGCGATGATCTCTGTCAATCACAATAAAAAGCTTATTATTATTATTATTGTTATTAAGAAGTGGCTTCATTAATTAGTGTGGTTAGCCTATGTGTGTGTGTGTGTGTGTGTGTGTGGCGTCAGTGGACCGACCCATTATCATTCCTGCCATGGGTGCTGAAGCCTTTGAGGAAGTTTCCACCAGGAACGTGCCAGGTGAAGTCTTCTTTGAAGAAATTGACCTTGGACGTTTCCCGACATTCAAAGGTGGTCAGTAGTGCAGCGGTGCAGCACCTGAAACTCCAGCTGGAGAAAGAAACGATAAAACAAGGGTTTGTGTTTCAGTCCAAAATAAATGTCCTCTGGTCTCCTGAGCGAGACACTTGTGTTCAACACGTGAAACGCATTTAAACAAAAATGACGTCATCACGATCCTAAATCCTAAAACTTCAACAAACCACTCACTTCCTGTCTTCATTGTTGGTGTCATACACACTGTGGATGCTGTTGATCACATGATCGGCTGGACAGTTGAACTGGAGTTCTTGGTGATGGAGATTGTCGAAGCGGAACCAGACACAGTTTGACAATTTGCCAAAATCCTTGCACTCGATCTTCCACTGCCGATCTTTGTCACCGTCATCGTAGGAGCTGTGATGTAAAGCCAAAGACTTGAATATAAGGATCATAAGAGACCAGACAATTCTCTTCATCTTCCACACTTGACTATGGCGTCCCCCAAGGCTCAATTCTGGGACCGTTCCTATTATGGTTACACATGCACTTCTATTGTGTATACAGATGATACTTGGATGTTTATGCCTGTAACAATCATGTGTGAGATATTTTACGACGACGACGACGATGATGATGATGATGATGATGATCAACAGTAAATGACAGCCGTAGCTTTCATGACAAATCATTCACGATTTTACATAAATGACATTTTTGGATTATTTATTTGAATTTCCACTTTTGTGCCAAGTGTGTATGCAGGATCAGACATTCTATCTTCAGAATGATAATCCAGATTACAGATTAAATCTAACATGGTTCATAGCTATAAGTAGCTAAAGTTCTCACCTTTTAATCATAGACACCAGCTGATCTTCTGGACATGTCTTGTACAAAATGCCGTTGGGTTGGTTGTCATAGGTCTCTGCTTTGTATCCAGCTGTAACCAACGTTAAAACATCTTCATCATCATCATGGCCTTAAGTGTCTTTGCTCAAGGACACATAAATGGTCAGAGTCAGGAATTGAACCCACAACTTTCCAGTTTGAAAGACAAATGGCCGTACCACTGACCCACCATGGCTCAATCCTAACTCCTCACTTTCTAAAACTTCAGTAGATTTTAGATGAGAAATGACTTTTGATGCTTAAGTAAATGTCATAAACTTTAAGACTTTTTCTGCTCACACACTTTTACTAAGTGTCACTTTAAGGTACTTTATACAGGACAGGTCAAAGGTCGACTCTCTTACCTGTCAGGAGGACGAGAACCACGATGATGCTAAACATGATGAGCTCGTTGTTTCTTCTTCTTCTTGCTCTGGCAGGAGACTGACTGTCTGTCTGTCTGCAGGTGCTGCATTTTATACTCTGGACACGAGGAAGCAGCAACACTGTGTCGTTTCCAGCACGGTCATTAAACACGCGTGTTCGCTTCCTCATACTTGACAGCGCTGTCACTTGTAAACATCATGAATTGATTTACCAGAAGTGTTGTCGTGGTGTAATTCAGAAGAGTTCTGTCATTTTACTGTGACTAACAATCAAAGAAAATAAGAAGATGTGATGACTTCAACTGAGAATGTTTACAAATATTATTATATTATATCAATTATGTCAAATATTTCGATGGATCATTTGAGTTTTTTCTTAATAATTAAAACACAATTAATGATTTTTCAGCTTCTTAAATGTTTCTTTGCTCTGTATAACAACAAAATGTTTTTGTTTTTTGACCACATATTTAACATTTTTCTGTTATAAACTAAACATGATGAATGGAGAAAATGGGAGTGAGCACCTGATGAAAGAATGGAAACGTTCCAGGACTTCACTCCCAGGGTTTGTACAGACTCATTAAATCATTGCATAACATCGATAAATGTTATGCAACATTTATCGATTCATGTGTCATGATGAGCATGAGTCACAGTTAATTGTCCTTTGGCAGGAGTTTGAAGTCAGTAAAGTTGTTTTTGGCCGTGGTGTCACTAGTCTGTGACACACACTCACACACGAAGTAAGATGTTTAAAACACAATCCTTGTTCATATTTTATCAAACAAGCATCGAATGTTGTCCTTCATGTTTGTCCGGCACTACACTTATTCCCTGACCACTGACCTTTCCCTGACTCATTCACTCGAGTGACCTGTGGTTGTGGTTTTTGGCTTCTTAAATGTGAATATTTTCTACTCTCCGTCATTTTTCAGCTTCTTAAGTGTGAATATTTTCTACTGTAGAAAGTATAAATAAAACACAAATGAAAAAGTCATACCATAAAACTATAAAAACATCTCATACTGGGTCGAAAGACAAAACCTAAAAAAGGTTTTAAGATGAAAATGGGTTTTAAGATGTGTTTTAAAAGTGGAGGGGCGTGTCTAACAGTGAAGGGGTGTGTCTAACATGCTGTGGAAGGATTTAAAAACAAATAAAAGGATTTTAAAATGCACAGGCAACCAGTGGAGTGAGGCTAAAGTAGGCATGATGTGTTCCCTCTTACGTGCTCTGAGCTGGAGACGTGAGAGAGACGTCTGACTGACTCCAGTGGAAACAGGACTTCACTACTGCAGCAATTTGATGGTCCAATTTAAAATCACTGTCCAATTTAAAACCCAGATTTGTGACTAAAGGCTTTACATGCTGTGTCAAAGGTCAACAGGAAGGGACCAAACACTATTACTTCTGTCTTCCTTTCCATCCACGCTATGATCTCTTCAAGACACTCAACAAGTGAATTGATAGATGAGGCCTACTTCTGCTTTAAAAGGTGCATAAATCTGACTGTCATCAGTGTAACAGTGGAAGGAGATACCGTGTTTCCTAAGTAAGTGAAAAAAGCAGGGGCCCTAAAATTGAGCCCTTTGGGACCCCGCATGACAGGGGAGCAGATGAGGATTCTGAACCAGCAAGTCTTACACAGATTTCTATCAATTCTATCTGCCAGATATGACCTGAACCATTGTAATGCAGTACCACTAATGCCCACTAGGTGCTGTAAAAGAAACAGTTAAACATTGTGATCCACTGTATTATAAGCAGCGGTCAGGTCAAGCGACAACAACGTCACCAGAATCAGTGGCCAGCACGATGCCATTGAAAACCTTAAATAATACTGATTCTGTGCTATGTGCTAACAGTTTTAAAACCAGACTGAAACACCTCCAAGAGATCATGCTCGTCCACAAATCACTTGGAGGGAAAAGGCAGCTTGGAAATGGGCCTAAAATTTACCAAGACAGAGTTATCAAGACCCGGTTTCCTAATCAGGGGATGCACAACTGCATGTTTAAAATCTGCAGAAGACAGACTGCTGTTAATAATGGCACAGACTGACCGACTTGCGATAGACAAAACCTCTTTAAAGGCCACATAGAACGGAAGCTCCAATTAACGCTGCGTTTGTGTGTGTATCTGCGTCATTACCTTGTTTATGAAACTCTAAAGTTTTAGAACAAATAGTTCAGCCACTGCTGAGAAAATAGGGTTTTATTGTTTTCCTGGACTCTGCGAAGCGGATCGGCACTTCCGTAATTTGATGTTGTCATCAGAAATCCTCACCACTCCTCTCACAACTGTAGCGCCTCCTGGTGCGACACTAGTCCGGACACATCCGGTTGCGTACATTCAACCGCAGAAGAAGAAGAACTACTCTCGTTGTAGCTGCTGAGATGCAGAGCATCCACCGTGCCAGAGGGGTAGCTGTGTATCTGAGAGCTGGCCTATCTATTACGTCACTTCCAGGTACCTGGCCAATCACAGGACGGTGGGAAAGCTCTCGTTGGTTGGCCAATCACAACACAGTCCACTGGGGGTGTGATTTTGGTCTGAAACAGCGTGGCAGACGAGAGTGTCAGTGAGGAGATATTTTGATCGGCTCATTTGCAGCGATTAGGAGGTTTTTAACCATGCGGGGTCAGATATGAGTGCCCTCACAGTTTCAACCTTCTCAATAGCAAAGTTCAGAAAGTGAATGCATGTTTCAGAAGAGGCTTCCAAACACAGCCTGTGGTACGCTAAGAACAGAGTCATTGTTTTACATAACACACGTGTGTTACATGTTCCCTTTGAGCCTCTCGAGCAGTCACATCAACACTCCTTTAAAACTTGAAGTGACACCTGACATTTGTCCTGTTTCCACTTGCGCTCAGCTTTGCAGCACGAATTCTGTCATTAAACCAGGGCTCAGGTTTAGCTTTAGGCTGCTTGGGTTTCAGTGGAGCCACAGAGTCCAGGATGGCTTGGCAGGACAAGTGAAACCACCAACTGAGCTCCTCAGTATCAGACACAACTGAGTCCAGAGGGATAAAAGCAGCAGAGACCTGAGCAGCAGTTAGAGGGTTAACAATCCGACGTAGCTGAGAAGGAGCGCCAGTTTCAACTGCAGTGAAGGATAATCCAACCTCAAATAGTACAGCCATGTGATCAAGAAGTACACTGTCACAGATCTAAAGTGTGTCCATGCTTGTGTGTGGGACCAGATTAAAAGAGTCAACACCAGAGGCTTATCAGGACACAATACACATGAATGTTCAAATCACCAATAATAAGAACATCACCATAGTTTGGAACGATTTCAGCCAAAAGTTCAGAGAAGTCATTTAAAAAGTCCTTATTATATTTGGGAGGTCTGTAGATAAAGCACCGGTTCAGAGGACCCACCTCAAACAAAGTTGTTTCAAAGCTGAGGAATGAAGACAGGAGAGGGCACTGCTTACACTTAGAAACAGCTGCTATTCCTCTTCTAAACAGCTGTTCTTCGAAACAGTCAGTCATCATCTACCGCTTTATCCTGCACCAGAGGGGGGTGCTGTGCCAATCTCAGCTACATCGGGCGATAGGCGGGGTACACCCTGGACAGTTCGCCAGTCCATCGCAGGGCCACACACACAGATAGAGACAAACAACCATTCACTCTCACACCTATGGTCAATTTAGAGTGTCCAATTTACCTGATCCCCACATTGTATGTTTTTAGACTGTGGGAGGAAGCCGGAGAACCCGGAGAGAACCCACACACACAGGGAGAACATGCAAACTCCATGCAGAAAGGCCCTTGTTCCAACTGGGGCTCGAACCCGGGTCTTCTCGCTGCAAGGCGAGAGTGTTGAAAACCAACCTGTTATCTACTGTTAACCATGAGAGTCGACGATGCATACTGACAGTGTTTGTTCTTATGGAACAGTGTAATACTAACCTGGCAGCTCTGTTCTGGGCAGTTTGTAATTTCTTTAGTTGAAAGATTTAGCCACCTGCCCCACGATGTATGCAGGGACATAAGAAAGACATTTCCTCACCATGGAGATACCACAACCCATTTTCTTCACTATAGCATCAATATCTTCAGCAGCTGTTCTTCTTCTAAACAGCTGCTGTTCCTCTACTAAACAGCTGCTGTTCCTCTACTAAACAGCAGCTGTTCCTCTTCTAAACAGCTGTTCCTCTTCTAAACAGCTGTTGTTCAGTGATGTGATCAAGACCGGTCTCGAGACCAATTTCTGCTTTCTCTGACTCGTCTCGGACTTGTTCCTTCAAAGACTCGGTCTTGACTCGGACTCGGACCACAGTGGGAGGAGAAGGACTCGTAATTTCATACCGAGTCCTCGAGACCTATGCATTTTTTTATGTTCATGTTATGTCCTAACTATGATTAAAAGAGTCAGGGTGGGCTTAACATGTTGATGACAGAGCAGCACTGTTGAAGCAGTTTATAAAAGGCAGAATATAATAGGCAGAAGATGACTTTTTTAATGATTTAATGATAGTAAAGCATACTTTAGAATTCAATTTAAAATCCTCCTCCTCACGTACAAAGCACTTAATGGTCAGGCCCCTTCATACCTGAAAGACCTAGTCTTACCCTATCACCCTAATAGACCACTTGGGTCACAAAATACAGGTTTACTTGTGGTTCCCAGAGTCCGTAAGAGCAGAATGGGAGGCAGAGCCTTCAGTTACCAGGCTCCTCCTCTCCTGTGGAACCAGCTTCTCTCTGTATTTAAAGTTAGACTTAAAACTTTCCTTTTTGATAAAGCTTATAGTTAGAGCTGGTTCAGGGAAACCTGGACCAGCTCTTAGTTATGCTGCTATAGACTGCTGGGGGATTTTCCTGTGGTGCGCGCACATTCACTCTCTCAAACTCAGGGTATGAATATGACTTTTTATATGTCATTAACCTTGTCTCTTTCTCTCCCTAGTTTGTGTCTTTCCTTCCTTCCCTCTCTCTCTCTCTCTCTGTATTCTCATCTTGCAGGTTGCAGGATCCAGATCCAGTTTTCGAGGCTATCCATATCATACATATCATCACCATTATTATGGTCTCTCTCTCTCTTCTGTCTGTACCTCATCTCCCTCTTGTCCTTTCTCTCCCCCCTTTCTGTCCCCCACCTCTCCTCTGTCCCCCATTTTCCTTTCACCCCAACCGGTCGAGGCAGATGACCGCACATCCCTGAGCCTGGTTCTGTCAGAGATTTCTTCTTCTGTTAAGAGGGAGTTTTTTCTCTCAACTGAAGCAGAGTGTTTGCTCGTTGTGTGAACTGATGCGGTTCTCTGCTCTCCTTGATGTTGGCTATGTACAGTGCCTTGAGATAATGTATGTTATGATTTGGCACTATACAAATAAAATTGAATTGAGTTGAATTGAATAGTCCGTATTAAGAAGTTAAGACTGCTCCTCTAAACAATTCTCAATCTAGCTTAGTCTGTAGGCCTAACTGTTGATTATTAACTAGGGACTTGGAGCGGTGTAGTGTGGGAGAATTTTGGCAAATTGAAGACCAGTCGAGCTGCTGCATTCTGAATGAGTTGCAGAGGTCGTATGGCACACGCAGGGAGACCAGCCAGGAGGGAGTTGCAGTAATCCAAGCGTGAGATGACAAGAGCCTGGACCAGAACTTGCGCCGCCTTCTGGTTTAGAAGGGGCTGTATCCTTCTGATGTTGTGCAACATGTATCTGCAAGATTGAGCTGATCAATCTTTGATCCTCTCCAGGTTACTCTGTATGTTCGGTTTTGAAGATAGGATGAGAGTAGGGTAAGTGCAGAGCCTGAGACACCTAGTTCTTGAAGGGAGGAAGTAAGGATCTGCTGGTTAACTGTGTCAAATGCAGAAAGGTCCAAGAGGATGAGCACAGAGGAGAGACAGACAGCCCTGGCAGTGTGGAGTTGCTCAGTGACAGCAAGAAGTGCAGTTTCGGTCGAGTGAACCTGCTTTAAAACCAGACTGAAGAGGATCAAGAAGGTTGTTCCGGTGAAGGTAGGAGGAGAGTTGATTAAAGATAGCACGCAAGAAGAGAGACAGGTCTGTAGTTATTTACTTCAGACGGGTCAAGGGTGGGTTTTTTAAGGAGGGGTGTCACTCTGGCCTCTTTAAGAGCGTCCGGAAAGCAACCAGATGATAGAGATGTGTTAATGAGGTGGGTGAGGAAAGGAAGAAGATCAGAAGCAATTGACTGAAGAAGGTGAGAGGGGATAGGATCAAGGGGGCAGGAGGTGAGGCGGGCAGAGATTATTAGGGAAAGAACTTGATCCTGAGATAAAGGGGTGAAAGAGGATAGAGAAGGAGCTGAATTTGTGGTTGGTAGAGTGGTGAGATCAGAGGTGGGGTTTGAGAAAGAAGAGCGAATGTCATCTACTTTTTTCGAAGTAGTTGACAAAGTGAATTGGTAGAAGGGAGGAGGGAGGAGTAGGAGTGGGGGGGGGTCAAGGAGGTTAGAGAAGATCGAGAAAAGTTTTTGGGGTTAGAGAAAGAGGATTGAATTTTAGTCTGATAGAAAGCAGCTGTTCTTCTAAACAGCTGCTGTTCTTCTAAACAGCTGTTCTTCCTCTTAACAGCTGCTGTTCTTCTTCTAAACAGCTGTTCTTCTAAACAGCGGTCATCATCATCATCATCATCATCATCCTCCGCTTATCCGGGGCCGGGTCGCAGGGGCAGCAGTTTCAGCAAGGGACCCCAAACTTCCTTTTCCTGAGCCGCATTGACCAGCTCCGACTGAGGGATCCCAAGGCGTTCCCAGGCCAGAGTGGAGATGTAATCTCTCCACCTTGTCCTAGGTCTACCCCAAGGCCTCCTCCCAGCTGGACGTGCCTGATATACCTCCCTCGGGAGGCGCCCAGGAGGCATCCTCACCAGATGCCCGAACCACCTCAACTGGCTCCTTTCAACGTGAAGGAGCAACGGTTCTACTCCGAGCTCCCCCCGGATGACCAAGCTTCTCACCCTATCTCTAAGGGAAAAGCCAGCCACTCTCCTGAGGAATCCCATTTCGGCCGCTTGTACCCGCGATCTTGTTCTTTCGGTCATGACCCAACCTTCATGACCATCGGTGAGGATAGGAACGAAGACTGACCGGTAGATCGAGAGCTTTGCCTTCCGGCTCAGCTCCCTTTTCGTCACAACCGTGCGGTAAAGCAAATGCAGTACCGCACCAGCCGCTCCGATTCTCTGGCCCATCTCCGGCTCCCTCGTCCCCTCACTCGTGAACAAGACCCCGAGATACTTGAACTCCTTCACCTGGGGCAAAGAGTCATTCCCTACCCGGAGAAGGCAATCCACCAGTTTCCTGCTAAGAGCCATGGCCTCAGACTTAGAGGTGCTGATCCTCATCCCGACCGCTTCACACTCGGCCACGAACTGATCCAGTGAGCGCTGAAGGTCGCAGGCCGACGAAGCCATGAGGACCACATCATCTGCAAAAAGCAGCGACGTGATCTCAAGCCCGCCAAACCACAACCCCTCTCCCCCACGACTATGCCTCGATATCCTGTCCATGAAAATCACAAACAGGATTGGTGATAAAGCGCAGCCATGGCGAAGGCCAACACCCACAGGAAACAGGCCTGATTTAGTGCCGAGAACCCTGACACAGCTCATACTTTGGGCGTACAGGGATTGGATGGCCCTAAGTAGTGCCCCCCTCACCCCATACTCCCGCAGCACCTCCCACAGTATCTCCCTGGGAACCCGATCATAAGCCTTCTCCAGGTCCACAAAACACATGTAGACTGGATGGGCGTACTCCCAGGCCCCCTCCAGGATCCCTGCAAGAGTAAAGAGCTGGTCCGTTGTTCCACGACCAGGACGGAATCTGCATTGTTCCTCTGGAATCCGAGGTTCGACTACCGGTCGAACCCTCCTTTACAGAACCTTGGAGTAAACCTTACCAGGGAGGCTGAGAAGTGTGATGCCCCGGTAATTGGCACACACTCTCAGGTCCCCCTTTTTGAAAAGGGGGGCCACCACCCCAGTTTGCCACTCCTTCGGCACTGACCCCGACCTCCACGCAATGTTGAAGAGACGTGTCTAAACAGCGGTAATTCTTCTAAACAGCGGTAATTCTTCTAAACAGCTGCTATTCCTCTTCTAAACAGCTGTTTAGAAGAGGAATAGCAGCTGCTGTTCTTCTAAACAGCTAAACAGCTGCTTTTCTTCTAAACAGCTGTTCTTCTTCTGAAATGCTGCTGTTCTCCTTCAAAACAGCTGTTCTTCTTCTAAACAGCTGCTGTTCTTCTAAACAGCTGTTCTTCTTCTTAACAGCTGCTGTTCTTCTTCTTAACAGCTGCTGTTCTTCTAAACAGCTGCTGTTCTTCTAAACAGCTGTTCTTCTTCTTAACAGCTGCTGTTCTTTTAAACAGCTGCTGTTCTTCTGTTCTTCTTCTTCTAAACAGCTGCTGTTCTTCTTCTAAACAGCTGTTCTTCTTCAAAACAGCTGCTGTTCTTCTAAACAGCTAAACAGCTGCTGTTCTTCTTCTAAACAGCTGCTGTTCTTCTTCTAAACAGCTGTTCTTCTTCTAAACAGCTGCTGTTCTTCTTCTAAACAGTTGCAGTTCCTCTTCTGAACAGCTGCTGTTCCTCTTCTAAACAGCTGGTCTTCTAAACAGCTGTTCTTCTTCTTCTTCTTCTTCATGTGATGAGAGGAGAGCAGCAAGGAGAGCTATAAACTCATATATATCTATATATATAAACCTATATATTTGTTTTTCTTATTTCTAATTGTTTGTGTATTGTTTGATAATTTTTAGTAGTGTGTGTTAGTTGTTTGTAGTTTAATGTTTAGTGTGTTTCCGTGTTTTCACGGCAGGGAAGGTGAGAGCAGGGAACTGAGACAGTGTCGTTCGTCGCATCGTTCCTCCATCCACTGTGACGGTGGAACAGGTGTTGTTGGCGGTCGGAGATGAAGTGGGACACGGGAACATCAGCTACGCTTCCAGCATGAACAAAGAGGTGGTCGTGTTTTTAAAACAAGAAAGCGATGTAGCTAAGCTCATGGAGAGCGGCCTTGTGGTCAGCGAGGAGTATATACAGGTGTCACCATTGGCTGTTCCTTCTACAAGGATCACGGTGTCACACCTGAGGAACCTGTTGGTTCCACGGCCGCGGTGCGTGTCGAGCCTGAGGAGCCTGTTGTTTCCGTGGCGGCGGTGTGTCGCGCCTGAGGGGCCTATTGGTTCCGCGGTTGTGGCGTGTGCCGCGCCTGCGGTTTCCGCCGGCTCTACGGCTGAGGTGCGTGTCGCGCCTGAGGAGTCAGCTGGTTCTGTTCTAGACTGTGTGAGAGCAGGACAGGAGGCGGCGTTGGCTGCTGATAGTCAGAAAATAACACAGCTGGCCAAAGAGGATTCAAGCATTAACAGTGTGGATATGGACTGTGACTCGGATGGTGTTTCTGTGACTGATAGTGTCGCTGATAGTGCTGAATTATACTCACTAAATGAGATCAATCTTTTTCTAGATGATACTTTCGGTAAAGCAGCCAGTGTGTTTGAATATTTTCCTGATGGAAAAAAATTAATTGAAACAGTAAACACTCTACAAAGAGTCGTTGAACTGTTTGGGGATGAAGGCTGCGATGGGGATGCGAGTGCAGCTTTAACTCTGGACCTTCCACAGTTGAGTCCAGAGGAGTGCTGTACCCTGGGCTCAGATATCACCATAGAGGAACTAACCACTGCTATGTCATTTCCATGCTACAAATGGATCCGGTCCAGCTTACATCCAGCACATGATCAAAACCTACACCCCAGCCCACCCACTCCGCTCTGCATCGGCAAACCAGCTCGCTGCCCCCTCACTGAGAGGATCACAGAGGCACTCGCAGAACTCGAGACTGTTCACTGTCCTCGCTCCCAAATGGTGGAACAATCTCCCCATCGACATCCAGACAGCTGAAAGCCTCCACATCTTCCGCCGCTGACTAAAAACACATTTCTTCCGACTCTACCTCGACTAAGACGACAAAAAGAAAACAAAAAAAAACCTTGTACATCGCACTTATGACTAGCACTTCATAGTTTGTTCTACTTGAAGCTCTTACTTACTTCTAGCTCTTATATGTACCCAAATGTTTAAATGCACTTTTGTAAGTCGCTTTGGATAAAAGCATCTGCTAAATGACATGTAATGTAATGTATGGATGTATGCAACATGTATGGAATGAATGTAGGTGTCATCTCCATAGACCAGGAGAAAGCATTTGATCGTGTTGACCACTCTTTATTATTTGACACACTAAGAGCCTTTGGTGTTGGGGAGCACTTTCTCTCATGGGTGAAATTGTTGTA
The DNA here is from genome assembly GCF_019176455.1 of Solea senegalensis. Lineage (NCBI taxonomy): Eukaryota > Metazoa > Chordata > Actinopteri > Pleuronectiformes > Soleidae > Solea > Solea senegalensis. Next base: position 1,251,911 of record NC_058024.1, read on the forward strand.
CAGCGGGGCGTGTTGTGTGATAAAGGTGGGCGGGGGTCTTAGTAGCCCAATCCCAGTAAAGAGGGGGATCAGGCAGGGCTGCCCCATTTCAGGCCAGCTCTATAGTATGGCCATTGAGCCTCTCTTACATAGACTGAGGTCCCGGCTAAGGGGGCTCTCTCTACCAGGGCTGACTGACCGCTCCTCTGTGGTGATATCGGCATATGCCGATGACCTCAATGTCTTTGTGAGGGACCAAGCCGATGTGAGAGAGCTAGAAGCGGCCCTGGCTCTGTATGGGAGAGCCTCCTCGGCTAGGGTAAAAGTGGAGCATGTCTGGTGGGGTGGTGGAGTTCAGAACTCCCCCCGTTCTTCCGGGGAACCTCATTTGCTGAACTCCAGGGCTCAAGACACTGGGGGTGTTTCTAGGCAACAAGGACACAGAAAAAAAGAACTGGGAGGGAGTGCTGGTAAAGGTTGAAGCCAAGTTGTCTAAGTGGAAATGGCTGCTCCCCCAGCTGTCCTACAGGGGAAGAGTCCTCATTGTCAACAACCTGGTTGCCTCTGCATTGTGGCACAGGTTGCAAGTCATAGTCCCACCATCAGGTCTGATAGAAGAATTGCAAAGACTGCTGTTGGACTTCTTTTGGTCAGGTCGTCACTGGCTGCGGGCTGCTGTCCTGTACCTCCCTGTGGCAGAGGGAGGGCAGGGCCTTATTGACATCAAGGCCAGGATAGCTGCCTTCAGACTACAAACTGCTCAGAAGCTGCTGTACAACTGCTCTATCTGTTGGAAAGTACCTGCCCAACTCATTCTACAGAAGGCCGGACGACTTGGCTTAGACAAACAGCTGTTCCTGCTGTACTCTCGTTGTGGTCTCACTGACGTCACTACATTTTATTGGTCAGTGTTAGAAGCCTGGAGGACTCTGGGCATCAGCCGCCCTCCCACCACTAAGCCTGGACTGTGGATATTTGAGGAGCCACTGTTCAATAACACTTTCCTCTTCATTGTGGGGCTTGCTTCTGCCAGTGTGAGAGACTGTTTTATCAAGGCTGGCATAATCAAATTGGGACACCTCTTGGAGATACCACCCAGGACACTCACTGTGAAGGTCAACATAAGGTCCTTTAGATAGTCCTTTTGGTAGGGAAGGCCATTGAGGAGGTGCTGCTATCCCTGTTGGTTCCACTACGGGCGTTTGTCCAGGATGGAGCCCACGTTGACCAGTGGAGTAAAGGTGCAGAGTATGTGTTCCCACCCATCACGGTCACACCCACTGTTGGAGATTGGAGAGAAAAAAGTGGTCTCCTTCTTTCTATGAAGACACCAGTCATGGGAGCTTTCCACACCTGTGGAAAAAACAACTCTACCTAAGCTGTGTAAATGTGCTGAACTTTGGCTCTCTGTCGGACCTCAAAGAGACAAAATGGACTGAGGTCTTTGGCAAGGATGCTTCCCCGAGAGGCTGTTGGCGGCTCCTGTATAAGCTTCCTGTTGAAAAACGGATGGCTGACCTCCAGTGGAGGATTATACATGGAATTATAGCTACAAACAGATACAGAGCTCGCCTGGATCCTAGCACTGGGAAGGGGTGTCCTTCTTGTGGGAGGACGGAAACAGTTGAGCACTTGGTGATTTCATGTCCTCGTCTCACAGATCTACTTAAGTTGCTACACGGGTGGGTAGAGGCTCTGGGGAGTTGGGACAAAATTAACCTATATGGTTTTGTTAGGATTTGTAATATATGAATGAACTCTTTTTACCCTAAACCCTTACTGTACACCTGATCACCACCATGGTATGTTAAATGAAAAACAGAAATATATTTACTCTATAACACATGAAACAAATACAGTATTGTACAGTACAGTACTCATTCTACAGAAGGCCGGACGTCTTGGCTTAGACAAACAGCTGTTCCTGCTGTACTCTCATTGTGGTCTCACTGACTTCACTACATTTTATTTATTTAAAAAAAAAAAAAAAGGTTAGAAATTAAAGTTTTCTAAAAAGTCAAAGTCTTCTTCTAAACAGCTGTTCTTCTTCTAAACAGCTGCTGTTCCTCTTCTAAACAGCTGCTGTTCTTCTAAACAGCTGCTGTTCTTCTAAACAACTGTTCTTCTTCTTCTAAACAGCTGCTGCTGGATCCCGGTGATGCCTGTCGGATACTGATGACTGGCTTCGATGAGGGTTTCCGCCGCCTCTGCTCTCCCCGACTCTGCAGTGCCCGGTTCCAGACCGAAGAATGACAGGATTTGCCTGGTAAACAAAACTCTTTTCCTCATGGATTTCAATCCTCTCGGTCAATCCGCTTTGTCCAAACAAACAGCAAACTTGCCTCTGTTCCAGCAGCTCAGCACAGTCTGTGTGCGTGAAGAACGATGAAACGCCGCCTCGCCCGTGAACTCTGTGCTAACTTAGCAGGAAGGGCTACTCACACTGGTGAAGTCTCTTTACAGTCCAAACCACACAGCACCGATGATGTAGTTATCTGTCCGACAACTTTACCAGTTCAAATCCTGTCTTATAGCCTGGACAAAGATTATAACTATGTCATGGAAATAAAGATCGAGCCCCGGACTAGCCGTCCACGCTATCCTTCTCCTTCTCCGTCTCCTTCGTTTTCTCTCACTCTCTCTCCTCCCGCTCTTCCCCACGCGTGCGTCTTCCGTTCCGGTTCAGAGGTCACATTTTTAAAACAGTTTACAAAAAATATAATATTGAAAGAGAAATAATACAGGCCATTGGAAAAATAAATTACATATTGGCATTATGCATTCAAACATTTTTAACACTCCTTCATAAAGAGTTTTTTAATTTCTTAAACATAAACAAACATAAACAAAATTAAAAGGCACATACATAGTTAACTACAGTTAACTTCATACGCAGCCGTTATGTAAAGGCAACATCGAAAAGAAATGTATGCGTGGTAGAATATCCATTTTAACAATTGACACACAAGCTTGTAATGATTTTGGCAAATGAGACCATCTATTGAGATCAGCCTCAATGTTATTATAGATGCCCTGAAAATTCTTTTTGGCAGTATTAGCTGATGAAGGAAAAAATGTTCACCCCCAAGTATTTAAAGTGTCTGACCACTGGGATGCACTGAGGTAATGAGCTCAACTTACATTTAAAGTTTAACGGGAGAAGCCGTCTTGTTTTGTACTATTAAATCAAAAATCATTTAACATATTTTGAAATATATCATATCATATCAAGTATTCCTCTCCGGGAACCATCACCTTACCGTGGTGGAGAGGTTTGAGTGCCCCTGTGATTCTGAGAGCTGTGTTGTCTGGAGCCTAGTGCTCCTGGTAGGGTCTCCCAAGGCAAATTGGTCTCACGGGAGGGGCCTGACGAAGAATGGTTCAAAGACCTCCTGAAAAAACAACAGAGGAAGAGAGTGACCCTGCCCGGAGGAAGCCCGGGGCCCCCGCCTGGAGCCAGGCCCAGACGGAGGGCCCGTGAGCGAACGCCTGGTGGCCGGGTCTACCACGGGGCCCGGCCGGGCACAGCCCGAACAAGTCCCGTGGCCTCTTCATCGTCCTCCTGTGGACCCACCACCTGCAGGGAGATCGACTAGGGTCGGGTGCGCTGCCACATGGGTGGCAATGAAGGTCGGGGATCTCAACGTACTGGACCTGGGCGGCAGAAGCTGGTTCTGGGGACATGGAACGTCACCTCGCTGTGGGGGAAAGAGCCGGAGCTTGTGCGGGAGATGGAGCGCTACCAATTAGATCTGGTGGGGCTTACCTCCACGCACAGCCTTGGCTCTGGAACCACACTCCTGGATAGGGGTTGGAAGTTGTTCTTCTCTGGAGTTGCCCAGGGTGTAAGGCGCCGGGCGGGTGTGGGGATACTCACAAGCCCCCGGCTGAGCGCCGCTGTGTTGGAGTTTACCCCGGTGGATGAGAGGGTCGCCTCCCTGCGCCTTAGGGTTGCGGGGGGGAAAGCCCTGACTGCTGTTTGTGCTTATGCACCAAACAGCAGTTCGGAGTACCCGGCCTTCTTGGAGGCCCTAGATGGAGTTCTGCAAGGGGCTCCGTCGGGGGACTCCATAGTTCTGCTGTGAGATTTCAATGCGCACATGGGCGACGATGGGGAAACCTGGAGAGGCGTGATTGGGAAGAACGGCCTACCTGATCTAAATCAGAGTGGTCGTTTGTTATTGGATTTCTGTGCAAGTCATGGACTGTCCATAACAAACACCATGTTCGAGCATAAGGACGCTCATAAGTGTACTTGGTACCAGAGTGTCCTTGGCCGAAGGTCGATGATCGATTTTGTGATCGTTTCATCTGATCTAAGGCCGCATGTTCTGGACACTCGGGTGAAGAGAGGGGCAGAGCTGTCAACTGATCACCATCTGGTGGTGAGTTGGGTCAGAGGATGGGGGAGGACTCTGGATAGACCTGGTAAACCCAAACGTGTAGTGCGGATGAACTGGGAACGTCTGGAGGATGCCCCTGTCCGAGAGGCCTTCAACTCTCACCTCCGGCGGAGCTTTTCCTGTATCCCTGTGGAGGCTGGGGACATTGAACCTGAGTGGGCAGTGTTCAAAGACTCTATTGTGAAAGCTGTAGTGGAGAGCTGTGGCTCCAGGGCTTTGGGTACCTCAAGGGGCGGTAACCCTCGAACATCGTGGTGGACACCGGTGGTCAGGGAAGCTGTCCGACTGAAGAAGGAGTGTTTCCGGGATATGTTATCCCGGAGGACTCCTGAGACAGTTGCAAGGTACCGACAGGCCCGAAGAGCGGCAGCCTCTGCTGTGGCAGACGCAAAGCAGCGGGTATGGGAGAAGTTCGGAGAGGACATGGAGAAGGACTATCGGTCGGCACCAAGGCGTTTCTGGAAAACCATTCGGGGCCTCAGGAGGGGAAAGCGGGGGACCATCCAAGCTGTGTACAGTAAGGATGGGACACTGTTGACCTCGACTGAGGAGGTAACCGGACGGTGGAAGGAACACTTTGAGGAACTCCTGAATCCGACATCTGCACCCTCTGTGATGGAGGCAGAGAGGGAGGCTGATGGGGGATCATCGTCAATCTCCCTGAGGGAGGTCACTGAGGTGGTTAAACAACTCCGCAGTGGCAAGGCCCCAGGGGTTGATGAGATCCGCCCAGAAATGCTGAAGGCTCTGGGTGTGGAGGGGCTGTCTTGGATGACACGTCTCTTCAACATTGCGTGGAGGTCGGGGTCAGTGCCGAAGGAGTGGCAAACTGGGGTGGTGGCCCCCCTTTTCAAAAAGGGGGACCTGAGAGTGTGTGCCAATTACCGGGGCATCACACTTCTCAGCCTCCCTGGTAAGGTTTACTCCAAGGTTCTGGAAAGGAGGGTTTGACCGGTAGTCGAACCTCGGATTCAAGAGGAACAATGCGGATTCCGTCCTGGTCGTGGAACAACGGACCAGCTCTTTACTCTTGCAGGGATCCTGGAGGGGGCCTGGGAGTACGCCCAACCGGTCTACATGTGTTTTGTGGACCTGGAGAAGGCGTATGATCGGGTTCCCAGGGAGATACTGTGGGAGGTACTGCGGGAGTATGGGGTGAGGGGGGCACTACTTAGGGCCATCCAATCCCTATACGCCCAAAGTATGAGCTGTGTCAGGGTTCTCGGCACTAAATCAGGCCTGTTTCCTGTGGGTGTTGGCCATCGCCAAGGCTGCGCTTTATCACCAATCCTGTTTGTGATTTTCATGGACAGGATATCGAGGTGTAGTCGTGGGGGAGAGGGGTTGTGGTTTGGCGGGCTTGAGATCACGTCGCATCATTTGTGACACATCATTTTGCAGATGATGTGGTCCTCATGGCTTCGTCGGCCTATGACCTTCAGCGCTCACTGGATCGGTTCGTGGCCGAGTGTGAAGCGGTCGGGATGAGGATCAGCACCTCGAAGTCTGAGGCCATGGCTCTTAGCAGGAAACCGGTGGATTGCCTGCTCCGGGTAGGGAATGACTCCTTGCCCCAGGTGAAGGAGTTCAAGTATCTCGGGGTCTTGTTCACGAGTGAGGGGACGAGGGAGCCGGAGATGGGCCGGAGAATCGGAGCAGCTGGTGCGGTACTGCATTCGCTTTACCGCACGGTTGTGACGAAAAGGCAGCTGAGCCGGAAGGCAAAGCTCTCGATCTACCGGTCAGTCTTCGTTCCTATCCTCACCTATGGTCATGAAGGTTGGGTCATGACCGAAAGAACGAGATCGCGGGTACAAGCGGCCGAAATGGGATTCCTCAGGAGGGTGGCTGGCTTTTCCCTTAGAGATAGGGTGAGAAGCTCGGTCATCCGGGGGGAGCTCGGAGTAGAACCGCTGCTCCTTCACGTTGAAAGGAGCCAGTTGAGGTGTCCCGCCGTCAATTCAGCAACACAGTGGTTCCTGAACTTTATAAAGAGACACGACGACAAATTGTCAAAGAATTGTGCGACACAGCTTCCGTGGCTCTTACTACAGATGGATGGAGATCCAGAGCCACTGAAAGGTTTCAAACTGTGACTGCTTGTTACTTCATTCAGAGGAGAAGACAAAAAGCGCCATTTTACGGACCCACCCACTTTATGAAAGACACACAAGTGAACATCTTTGTGAAGCACTGACACAAGCAGTGACACAATGGAAACTAGAATTATAAATATAGAAATGTCTTCTGTCCTCTTACTGTTTCTAAATCTCTGGATTGTTACAATGATGTTCTTAATCCCTGATCAAGCTGCCTCATTATTTCAGTTTTTGCATGATTGCATGACATATCCATAAGAATACCTGATAAAATAAATCTAAGTATTAGGCTATAGATCTGATACATGATATGAGTGTAAAACAAACCGAAAACCATGATATGAACCGAACCGTGGCTTTTGTGAACCGTTATACACCCATAATACATATATACATACATATATATGTACTGTATATACTGTATGTATATATATATATATATATATATATATATAGCCTGAGCTATCAACAATGAATATATATGTATATATATTCACATATATATGTACACTCAGAATCCGTTTTCAGTACTTAACCTGATACAATTTAAAGCCATTGTTTATAACTCAGGCTTGAGACAGAAGGTGGTACAGAATAATTAAAGCTTTTGGTTAATAGTTATAATAGTTAACAGAGATATATTTGTATTTAATTCAGATTTAAAGAATATGTTTTTTTAATAATTAAATTTTCCCAAACGTTGGAAAGTGTGTCACTTTGTAAAAAGCATGTTCACTTCCAAAAATAGCCACTAGTTGGCTAAATCGAGGGTGAGCAAAACTGAAAAACACATTTACACTTTCAACTAGTGAAAACTGTGTTATTTCAGGATTTTGGTGATTTTTTGGTTTGGGAGCACATGGGGGAGGGGTCTAGAAAACAGTACAACACCCGGTCCTCAAATATGTCCTCATTTTTCTGAATGTCCCAATATTGTAGGTGTTTTATCATTAAATGTCCAGAGTTTCCACAAATACAAACACACACTCACAGCAGGCACACGACATGTTCTCTCTCTCTTGTGTGTGAGCATGTGTGTGTCTGTGTGGGTGTATGGGTGTGCGTGTGCGTCTGCGTGTTTGTGTGTGTCTGTGGGTGCATGTGTGTGTGTGTGTGTGTGCGCGCGTGTGTGCGTGAGTGTGTGTGAGCTGTTTCTATTTGCCGTCACTGTTTGCAGCCAACGTTGAGGATGGTTTGTATTTCAGATTAAAATAATAATCCCATAATAACGTCCTCTAAGTAGATTCAACGTAAAGAAGAACATTTTCAGAGAATGTAGGTCACAGAAAATGAGATTTCCTCAACATATGGATATTATATATAGATATATTGTCGTTTATTACGATAAATCATACACCAAACATTATGGTGCAAACCATGATTATAAACTGTGAAAGACTTTTACCAATGACATGAACAAAAGACAGTCCTTACACAGAGGGAATGTGATGATTATAGATTATCATAGATTATTATAGATTATAATAGATTATTATAGATTAAACTGAGAAGGTCATATTTTCTTTCTTTATACATCAAAGAATCAACCCATGGAGGTGCGCGCGTGTGTCTGTGTGTGTGTGATTTGAAACTTGAAACCTGTTCTTTTGCTTTTCTTTTCTTGTTTTATGTTCACGTTTGAAATGAAGCCATAATTCAGTCATTTTTGGGGAACATAGGTGATGGAACATGTCTCACCTGCTCCTTATTAATCCAGCCCAAGTTCCTTTCTTCTGTTGTCCAAATGGTTTTTCTGCTTGGAGGAATCGTATAATTAATTAATTAATTAATTAATTATTTAAATATAATTAACTGAATTAATTCTGTAAAAATGTTTTCAAAACCAAATAGGACTGGTGTTGTAACTGAAATAGTCCTAATCAAATCTGAATTGAATTGAATCGATTCAGGAAATTGGTGGCGATACTCAGCCTGAGTCGAGCGGTGCTTTGAGAAGGAAAGTGTGTGTGTGTGTGTGTGTGCGCGTGTGTGTGTGTGTGTGTGTGTGTGCGACTGCAGTGCTGTGGGCTTTGGCTTCATCTGACGGCACGAGTGTGAAAAACATGTTCTGCTTCTTTCACTCTGTCACATCAACATAAACAGCAGAAGCTAAACAAACACATTAACGGCGTTAAGAAGACAGTGAAGCGGCAAAGTCAACACACGTTTGTGTCCATGCAAATACCACAAAACCACCTCAGTGACAGACATTTACAATAACAACACATTTACATCTGCAGTCGACAGAAGTAGAAACGTAAATGTTCCTCAATGTATCGTCGACTTTATCTCATCATCAAATATTTACAGTATTTATACAAAGTTCTTAAAGTTCTCAGAACAGTCCTGATCAAACTGCTGCTCTTCATCCTTGTATTGATTTAACATTTATATTATTTTGTATATTCTTTTATTAGGGACCGAGCACTCACACAGTGTGCGAGGACCTATTGTAGGGACATATTGTTATTCTACGAATTATTATTATTATTATTATTATTATTATTGTTATTATTTTCTTTCATGCCACGGGATCTCAAATTTGACCCCCTGAACCTGCGTGAAAACGGACGAAAATTGGCACGCACACCAGAACTGCCGAACAATTCGATAAAATAGTGGAATTGCGAAAAACCAATGAAAAATGGCTCAGTAGCGCCCCCACAGGTCAGGTGCCTATGGAGCAGGCAAAATTTAGTTTCACCGAATTTCCCGAATATTGGCGGGCCATTTTGAATTGCGCGTTTCGCCACTAAACAGGAAGTGCCCTGTAACTCGCCCAAAAATTGACCAATCAGCCCAAAACTTCACACGTGAGACCATGGGCCCGCCCTGAACACGTCTGCAAGACATCACCTGCACACAGGAAGTAGATCCTCTGAAACAGGAAGTGCCCTTTAACTTCACCAAACATTGACCAATTGGCCTGAAACTTGATATGTGTGACCAAGGGCCCGCCCTGAACACGTCTGCAAAGTATGACCTGCACACAGGAAGTAGGTCGCCCGAAACAGGAAGTGCCAGTTCATTTGCCCGTACATTGACCAATCGACATTTAGTTTCACCGAATTTCCCGAAATTTGGTGGGGTGATTGTTCAGCGCAAGCTGAACAAAAAATCCATTTGACACCATGACCTCAAAAGGAAGTCGGCCATCTTGGATTTGGCGTCCACCATGGCGTTTTACAAGTTTCGTAACTGAACGAACTTGTCTGAGGGCGTTCATTGTAGCAACACGGAAAACGCGTCAAATTGTTCCAGACCCATCCAAGATGAAAAGTTATAGGAAGCTTTCGCAGATTCAAAGGGGCGTGGCCACGGCAGCCATCGGAATTTTGGCGAATTTCGGCGGCTCGCCACGAAACAGGACATGTGCTATAACTTCGCCACACATTCGTCCATCGGCACAAAACTTTATATGTGATACGAGACCCCGCCCCTGAACACGGCTACAACTGTGAACTTGACCCCAACGCGATGTCGGCCATTTTGAATTGCGCGTTTCGCCGCTAAACAGGAAGTGCCCTGTAACTTCACCAAAAATTGACCAATCAGCCCAAAACTTGATATGTGGTACCAAGGGCCTTCCCTGAACACATCTGCAAGACGTCACCTGCACACAGGAAGTAGGTGGCCCGAAACAGGAAGTGCCCTTTAACTCCGCCAAACTTTGACCAATCAGCCCAAATCTTGATACGTGGTACCAAGGGCCCGCCCTGAACACGTCTGTAAGACATCACCTAATCACAGGAAGTAGGTAGCCCTAAACAGGAAGTGGTTTGTAATTTGCCCGTACATTGACCAATCAGCTCCAAAATTGATATGTGGTACCAAGGGCCCGCCCTGAACATGTTTGTAAACCATGACCTGCACACAGGAAGTAGGTCTTCCCGGACAGGAAGTGACCCGTAACATTGCCATACGTCGACCAATCTGCCCTAAACTTCACATGCGAGATAAGTAACCTGGCCAGAGCCCACATTATACATGACATGCCGGTAGAGGGTGGCGGCCGCGAGGTCCCGTACAACGCTGCTTGCAGCTTTTATTCTGATTTATGTTTTTCTTTAATGCTTTAATTCATCTGTTCCATAATTGTAACACACACACTTTTTAAAGTTGTCCTGACACACTGCAGTTTTACATTTACATTGAAGCGAGTTATTTCTTGCTTTGAATGTTATTTGTTCTGTTTTAAACTGAATCACATCCAGAAATATTAGAACTTGTATTTTTAAGACAAGTTCATTTGTGTTTTGTCTCTGCGTTATTTATTCATCTGAATAAACCGAATAAACCTTTACTGCATTATTTATATTGGAAACACTGATTAGTGACTTTAGCCATGAACTGGAAAAGGTGTCAATGTTATTTTGTCCCTCATCCGTCTTCATTAGCTGGTCATTAACAAAGACAAAAACTGTATGCAACCTATACGCAACCTTTACGCAACCTGTACATAACCTGTACGTAACCTGTACGGAACCTTTACGCAACCTGTACATAACCTGTACATAACCTGTACGCAACCTGTACATAACCTGTACGCAACCTGTACGCAACCTGTACATAACCTGTACGCAACCTGATGGACCAAATGGTACAGTGAGTACTTCAGACCAGTGTTGTAATGTAACAAAGTTCAAATACTTTGTTACTGTAGTTAAGTACAAAACTCATGTACCTATACTTTACTTTGTTTATATTTCTAGTAACTTGTACTTCACTCCATTTCCTCCAACTCTCTGTTAGTCAAATCAGAAGAAGGTTTTAAATGGAAACATGTGGAAAAGGGAACATATTCTGAAGATGTTGTAGATGTAGCAGCTGCCAGATTTGTCTTTGTCTTGTCCCTGATGTCCTTTCACTGACAACAAGCCTGTGGAGATTTTCTGTAAAGTAAAAAAGTAAATGTTCAAACACAGGGCGGCGCAAACACGCCCATCCATGACACGGCAGCGTCCTCGTCGGGAGGGTTTAAATGGCAGCACCTGCAGACGGAGAGTCAGTCTCCTCACAGAGACGACAGCAAGAGACAGAGACAGAGTCAGAGACAGAGACGACAAGAGAAGGAGACCACCCAGGCGAGAATAAGCTCATCCTTTGACTCATCATGTGGACTGTTCTTGTGGTTCTTGTCCTCTTGACAGGTAAGGAAATCAAGCTTTGACCTGTTGTGGTTATGAAGGTGTTTGTGATATACGTTGATGAAGATGATGATGAAGACGATGATGATATTTTTCTTTAATGGTTACAGCTGGATACAAAGCAGCGGCCTATGACAACGAACTCAACTCTGTGTTGGGGAAGTTCTGTCCTGAAGGCAACGTCGTGTCAGGGATAGAAAGGTAACACAACACACATGTACACACGTGTACACACATGTACACATGTACACACGTACACACGTGTACACACATGTACACACGTGTACACACATGTACACACGTACACGCATGTGCACACTGTCGTCTGAGACTTTTCATATTAAAACTTGAGAAAGTGCTTCACAAGGCAGCAATAAAAGACATTAAAAGACAACTGTTATATATAATATAATCTATTTTCTCTTTCTTGATAAGAATCAGAAAAAAGGCGAGTTGATTAAATTATTACTAAAGTATTATATAAGTTTCAGTAAAGGTGAGAGATTGATTAGATTTTATTGTCAGGCAGTCAAGACTCAAATTTGAGCAAAACAAGACGGGACAGTTGTGATTGACAGAAAATAAGTATGACAACATGTGGTTTCCCTCGGATTACGTTACATATTTAATGTTAGGATTGACTGATGCACAAATGGAGTCTTGGGGGACACCGTAGTCATAGTCAGAGACGTTTCTCGTAACTTACGAGTCTTTGATGAAATCATTTGGGTTTTTCATTTGCAGCGCCTACAATGACAACAACAAAGATCGCCAGTGGACGATCGGATGCAGGCCTCTTGTAGGCGTTTCCAAATGCAGCTGGTCTGGGTTTTTCGATCTAAATCAGCAAGAACTCAAATACAACTGCCCTGCTGATCATGTCATTAACGCCGTCTACAGCATTTATGACACTTCTACTCAAGACAGGAAGTGAGTCACAGCACGCCAGAGACTGAAGAAGAAACGTTTGCTTGACTTTTTGTTGTTATTGTTGAAATGATTACATGATTACAAATTAATAATAATGATGAATATTTTCAATTTGTCAAGGTGGAATTTCCAGTGTTGCAGTAATACAACACTGATCACCTTTGAATGTCGGGAAACATCAACGATGAACTACTTCGGAGAGCACTTCAGCTGGACTGTGCCTGGAGAGAGCGTCCTGACCGGCGTCAGCACACATGGCAAGAACGCTGACGGGTAATGGACACGAGCTGCCAACAAGAACCGCGCTTTGAAAATGAGGAAATGACTTTTTAAAATGATGTTTTTACTTTACAGAGATCATCGCTGGAGTTACAGCTACTGCAGAGCGGTGATCGTTGGTGATTCATTTCATTCTACTTTGTTCCCTTAACCTGCCGTAGATTTAAGTGATCTGACACTGGAAGCTTTCCACTGGAATTAACGAGAACAAAGTGGAAATATTCGTAATATATTGCATTCTAATCTTTGGCTAAAACAATCAGATTTGATGCAAATACAGATGAATATCGATGTAATTCCTCAATCACAGGCACATAGCCCACTACACTAAGCCCACATGCACTGTGCATTCCTCCGTCACACGACATTATAGATTATAGATTACAGATTACCACCAAAAACATCTGCAACAAAAAAGCCTTAGAGTAAATCCCACGTCAGCAGAAGTCTCTGAGTTGTCACTGAAATGCTGGTGTTTTTCTGTCTCTCTGTTTAGATTCAGAGACGTCCGCGTCAGAACTCTTTGCTGCAAACACAGCAGATTCTCTCACTGACGACGATGTTGTCACATCGACAAAGAATTCACCGTCCTGTGATGACTGCTTGTGGTCAAACGTAAACGGACTGGTCCAAGTTCCATACACAATAAGTGACGCCTTTACCAGCAATGAAAAGACCATCATCGAAAAAGCCATCAATGAATTCCACCTGAGCACATGTGTGCGCTTCGTCCCTCGCACGAGTCAGATCAACTACGTCAGCATTGTGAAGAAAACAGGATGTTTGTCAAAGATTGGTCGAAGTGGAGGGATGCAGGAGTTATCTCTCGGGGCCGGCTGCACATCAAAGGGCATCATTCAGCACGAGTTAATGCACGCGCTCGGCATCCAGCACGAGCAGAGTCGATCCGACAGAGACATCTACGTCAGGATCAACTTGGACAACGTCAACACTGATTACCAAAGTAACTTTCGGCGCCTGGACACGATCAACGTCAACGTCCCGTACGACTACTCGTCTTTGATGCATTACGGACGCAAAGACTTCTCAAAGAACGGACAGGACACCGTCACACCTTTGATCGCCTCAGCATCCATCGGCCAGAGGATCGGTATGACAGAGAATGACTTTCTGAAGATCAACAAGCTTTACAGCTGCAGTAAGTACAACACTTCTCCTGGTTTGTGTTCTCTGAGAACCTTGAGTGGAACTCTCACTGTGGGCTTCTCCTTCCAGAGAACTACCTCCATAAGAGCGGAGAGTGGGACAGTGAGGTGGGGCAGAGTTTCACTCGCCAGTGTCCCGAGGGCCAAGCTGTTTCCAGCATCACCAGGTGAGCTCCACGCTTGTTCGACAAGAGCTGACGATGATTTTACAACTCTGCCATCTAGTGGTCACTTATTTAAGTTTGTTTCCACTGCAGCGCCTACGTCAAAGCTAAACAAGATCGACACTGGGGGGTCACGTGCAAGGCTTTCCAGAACACCAAGATATGCCGTTGGTCAGCTTATGTGAACGAGTACTCGAAGGCCTTTAACTTTGAATGTGGAGACAACGAAGTGATCGCTGGCGTCCACAGTGAATTCAGCAGTTTGGTGTATGACAGGAAGTGAGTGTCCTTTGTTTTTAGATCGGCTGCATTCATGTAGACGAGTTCCGCTCATGTGTGTTTTTCATCATGTGACTGTTCCATTCAGTCACAAATGAACACAGCTTAAACTCAAACAGAATCCAGATTACAGATCATGGAGAGTGGTTCTGAAAAACTCTGAAAGCATTCAAACAAGTCCGTTTTTCTGCAAAGGTTCAGTACAGATGAAGACACATTAGAGTTTTACCTTAGATATGAAAGTAAAGTACCAATGACTGATGGTTCAGGTGAGCAGAGCACCAAGACTTTACACTTCCTAATCACCCTCATATTGAAAACTTCTCCATAATCCAACACAAGCCGCTTTTTTGGATTCAAAGAAAAGAGAGCAGCAGGTGTTTGCACAGGTGAAGTCACGCCTCACTCTCGTCTCACAGGTGGAAGTTTTACTGCTGCAAAGCCTCTTTCAGCCTCTTCAACTGTAATTCCGACCCATTCGTCAACTACTACAGCGAGTACTTCAGCTGGAAGGTCGCCAGCGCCAGCTTCCTCAAAGCCGTGACGAGCATTTTTGATCCAAACACAGGGTGAGTTTTTGTCCGTCAGCGTTTCCTCTGAGAAAACTCCGAATAATCCGTGTGTTTGTTTTGACAGCGATCGTCGATGGAAGTTCTCGTACTGCCAGAGTAAAGTGGAATGAATCTGCCGTCTCTCAGTGATCCACCTTGTATCATGTAGAGTAAATAAATACTGTGTGTGTGTGTGTGTGTGTGTGTGGGGGGGGTAATATGATTCATATAACAAAGATAAATCTTACATTTCAAATTAATATAAACTCTTATTAAACTTCTGAAATGCTCGATTTTGGAGTCTATTTTTTTGTGTGAAATTTTCCCACGATTGAACCAGAGTTTCTTCAAAAATGTCAAAAATCACATTGTAATTTATTATCAAAGTATTTATTAGTAATGCAATGAAAATTAGATTAGATCACAGAGTGCTGTGGTAGTGGCCTGCGCAAGATTGTGCAGTCAAACCAAACATGGCGGCGCACATCTAGCTGAAACATTTCCACATCGTACACTATCAAGAGGAAAAAATAAGGGGAAAAAATACTTGAGTCGTATTTTCTTTACTGCACGTGAAGAGGGCAAACACGGGAGACTGGAGGATCTGGAGGGAGACGACAGGAAGGCCAGCGACCACATCCAATTGTCGTGAAATTCAAACACTTGAAACTAAAAGGAATTGGTCAAGGGCCGAGGCAGCGAGCTGCGAGGAACGCACTTCAACGTTAACGACCAGTTCCCGAAAGAGATCCTGGAGCAGTGTTGCCAGGTGAGAAATGTAGGATTATCGCACCAGAGACATAAAATGATCGTATTTTGAGGGAAATTATCGTACACCCGTCATAACCAAAGTCTTTTGATGCGCTATAGTCACTCTAGTGTTGAATAGCGTCTAACAGGCACTCACAGGTTTGTGGCGACCTCTCCTCCTCCTCCTCCTCCCCCTTCCACAGGTTCTCTCATTTTCCATGCTTCTCCCAGACCGGCTCTGCTTCTTCTTCTTTTTTTCTCATGGGGCGGGCGCAGCGGACTATTCAGCCAATCATGGCCGTTGTTCTGAGGCCAACGCATGCAGGTCACTCGTAGCTCACGTTTAGAAAAGCACAATTGGCTGGAAACTTGTCACATGGAAACAGATGCCTTCAGGGTTCTCAAAAAAAGACATCAGCACACGCACATAGGCTGTCAGACCGGCACACACACACACATGCATACACAAGAGCACAAACACTCTATACTAGGCATCAGGACTTGCACATCTGCACGCAGAGAACACACACAGGCTACACTAGGTAAGTAGATATGGTTAATAAGAGAGACTGCCCCTAGTGGTTGTATACATAACAGCAACCTAACAGCTTTGCTGATGTCGGCACCGGCAGTCGGCTCAGTGGCGAGAGAATTTTTGCTGCCTAACCCTGTCTTTTTTGCCCTAACCCCAGTAACATCTGTGCATATTCAAGTTGGAAAATACTAGTAAAAACATACCTTTACGTCGCATTCAGGGGTTTGAAAAAATGACCCCCAGTCACGTTTTCAGAGAACGACCTATATCTACGTTTTCAGGGGTTGGAAAAAACGACCTATATGTACGTGTCAGTTGGACGACAGGTTAAATTAGACAAATACACTCAGGCTTGTCACTTGGAGTGTGCGTGGAATCGGCTCGAAGCATAAAAAACATAAAGTCCTCAACCACCTAAATAGTCTTCAATAAGTCAGATTGTCAGCTTGCCTCATTACAATTTCCCCACATATACACAGCAAGCTACAACTCTGGACAGAGAGGAGTAGCCATCATGATCAATAGAAAATTAAACTTCACACATAAAAACACTATAATAGACTCAGAAGGTAGATTTATAACACTTCACTTATTAATCAATAATACAGATGTCTATATATCTAACATATATGGTGCAAATGTCGACGACCCCTCCTTTTTTCACACTTTCTTCTCCTCACTGTCCACTCACCTAGACACAACACTGATAATAGGAGGGGACTTCAACATGGTACTCAACCCAGAACTTGATAGGCTCAGTAAGGCAGGAACAACACGGAACTGGCAATCGACAGAAACACTTCAACAATACATGAGTGATTATGGTCTTTGTGATGCTTGGCGTTCCTGTCATCCAGCTGACAAAGAATACACCTTCTGCTCACCTGTACACAACTCCATCTCTAGAATTGACTTCTTTCTCACCAACAGCTCAATTCTATCAGACATCACAGACACTCAGATTCACCCTATCACCATTAGTGACCATGCACCAGTTTCACTAAAGATAACTAATAAGGCCATCACACCACCAATCAGAAACTGGAGATTTAATACATCATTACTAGATGATCCAAATTTCATCAAATACTTCAAAAAAGAGTGGTTAATATTTCTGGAAACAAACAACCTGCCAGGAACACCACCGGGTGAGGGGTAGAATAATCTCCCACCCATTTAAAAAGAAGAAAGAAAACTTACTGGAATCAGAACTACAACATAAAATAAAAACATTAGAGACTGCTTATGCTAGCAAGAAGAGAACTTGCTAAATAATTTAAGAAAATTAAAACGCAGTTCCAACTGGAGAGATTACGCTTGGAAAACGTTGAACATAGCAATAAATCAGTAAATACCTAGCTAACCAACTTAAATTAAACAAAGAAAAAACAACCATCCACTCCATAAAAGACTCGGAAGAAATAAATAACATTTTTAGAGATTTCTATAAAACAATAACTCATCTAGTACAGACATAAACACATTTTTAAACTCCATAGAGCTACCAAAACATAATGAATGTTAATAATGAACAGGTCAAGTCAATGGAGTCATCATTAGACTCTGCCACCCCTAAATTCCTCTGGAAAAACAAACTAGCACGCATCAGTTTAAAAACCCTCCAAAAAGCAAAAGCCTATGGTGGTCTGGAACTTCCAAACTTCCTCAACTATTTTCTTGCAAATAAGCTTCACTATATCCAAAAATGGATTAAATCCAACCCACTGGACAGCCTGTGGCTAGACATTGAAGAAATTAAAATCTCCGTTGTAAGCTCGGACACACTCTCTTGATGTGGTTGTTAACAATTACTATAGAAACTGTACCTGACGTTGTCTATGTTATGTTTTGCCAGGTATGTTCTGTGTATGCTAAATAATTTCAATTGTTCAACGTTACTAACCCATACACTATGATACTGTTGTCCACCTCGCTCTCTACCTCCCTCCCTCCCTCCTCCCCGCTCACTCCCCCTTCCCTTGTCTGTCCACTCCCCGTCCCCCTGTCCGATCCGGTTGCCCACACCACATAAAAAAATGAGAGGAAATACAGTGCAGTGTGAAGCAGCTCATCAACACTAGAAATACAGACCATAATACTAACTCTTCTTCTTCTTCTGCTTTTATTTTGGTAGTAACAAAGAGAGTTATAATAATAATAATAATAATAATAATACATTTTATTTATAGGTGCCTTTCAGGACTCTCAAGGTCACCTTCCAAAAAAGAATTACAGAAAGACAAGAATAAAAACATTTTTTAAAAAAACAATTTGACTACGCAATTAAAATACAGAAGAGAAGGCAAAACAGTAACAATACAATCAGATACATCGCTGAACAGATGAGATGTGACTTGAAGGTTGACAGTGTTGTTAAAGTCCGGATGTCCTGGGGGAGGGTGTTCCAGAGCCGAGGGTTAGGGCAACTAAAAGATCTCAATCCCATTGTGGATAAGTGGGCAGAAGGGGTGGAGAGGAGCGAAGCAGAGGAGGTCTTAAGTGTATGGGAAGATTTGTATGTTTGAAGGAGTTCAGTGAGGTTCTGTGGCTTTGCTACTGAGCAATGCCTGTACTTCCTTGCTCTCACTGAGACTTGGATAACACCCTCCAACCCCTGCGGCTCTCTCCTCCGTCCACTCTTTCTCCCACACACCCAGATCCACTGGAAGAGGTGGCGGGACAGGTCTGCTCATCAACCCCAACTGGACTTTCACTCTTTACCCACTGCCACACTTCTCTTCACAGTCGTTTGAATTTCATGCCGTAACTGTAACTCACCCAGTAAAACTAATCATTGTTGTCATCTACTGTCCACCAGGCCCATTGGGACACTTCTTGGGGGAACTAGATGTCCTCCTTTCAAACATCCCAGAAAATGGCCCACCACTTGTCTTTCTTGGCGACTTCAACATCCAGTCAGAGAAGTCATCCAATCGACTTCTTTTACTTTCCTCTCTTTTTCTCACTTGCTCCTTCTCCACCAACTCACAAAGCTGGCAACCACCTTGACCTCATCTTCACCAGAAACTGCTCGGTAACTCCACTTCATGTCTCTGATCATTTCTTCATTTCCTACTCTCTCCCGCTCTCCCAATCTGATGATCTCATCTCATCAGATATTGCACTTGTCCGTCTTAACATTCGCTCTCTCTCTCTGTCCTCAACTGTTCTATCAACACTTCCTTCAGCTGACTCCTTCTCCCTCATGCATCACAACTCTGCCACAGACACCTTCCTCTCCACTCTGTCCTCCTCTCTTGACTCTCTCTGTCCTCTTACTTCACGGCGGGTTCGTAAGTCCTCCCCGGCCCTGTGGTTGTCGGACTCAGTGCGTGCTGAGAGAACCACGATATGGGCAGCAGAAAGGAAATGGAGGAAATCAAAACACCCTGACAACCTGCTTTCCTATCACTCTCTTCTCTCCACCTTCACTGCCTCTATCTCTGCAGCCAAACAATCTTTCTATCTGACTAAAATTCAGTCCTCTTTCTCTAACCCCAAAAAACCTTTCTCGATCTTCTCTAACCTCCTTGACCCCCCACTCCCCCTCCTCCCTTCTACCAATTCACTTTGTCAACTACTTCACAAAAAAGTAGATGACATTCGCTCTTCTTTCTCAACCCCACCTCCTGATCTCACCACTCTACCAACCACAAATTCAGCTCCTACTCTATCCTCTTTCACTCCTCTATCTCAGGATCAAGTTCTTTCCCTAATAACCTCTGCCCGCCCCACCTCCTGCCCCCTTGACCCTATCCCCTCTCACCTTTTCAGTCAATTGCTTCTGATCTTCTTCCTTTCCTCACCCATCTCATTAACCCATCTCAATCATCTGGTTACTTTCCGGACTCTCTTAAAGTGGCCAGAGTTACCCCCCTCCTTAAAAAACCCACCCTTGACCCGTCTGAAGTAAATAACTACAGACCTGTCTCTCTTCTTCCTTTTTTCTCCAAAACTCTGGAGCGTGCTATCTTTAATCAACTCTCCTCCTACCTTCACCGGAACAACCTCCTTGATCCTCTTCAGTCTGGTTTTAAAGCAGGTCACTTGACCGAAACTGCACTTCTTGCTGTCACTGAGCAACTCCACACTGCCAGGGCTGCCTCTCTCTCCTCTGTACTCATCCTCTTGGACCTTTCTGCAGCGTTAACCACCAGATCCTTACTTCCTCCCTCCAGGAACTAGGTGTCTCAGGCTCTGCACTTACCCTACTCTCATCCTATCTTCAAAACCGAACATACAGAGTAACCTAGAGAGGATCTGTGTCGGAACCCTGTCCTCAAGCTACTGGGGTCCCTCAAGGTTCTGTCTTGGGCCCGTTCCTCTTCTCTCTATACACCAACTCTCTTGGTTCTGTAATTCACTCTCATGGTTTTTCCTATCACAGCTACGCTGATGATTCCCAACTCATTCTCTCTTTTCCCAGCTCCGAAACACATGTATGTCTGACCATTGAAACTCAATCTCGACAAGACCAGTTTCTTTTTCTCCCAGGAAATGGTTTTCCCACCACAGATCTGACCATCACCCTTGACAACTCTGTGGTAACTCCTTCTCATACCGCAAGGAACCTGGGTGTGACATTTGATGACCATCTCTCCCTCACTGCCAACATTGCTGCAACAGCTCGATCTTGCAGATACATGTTACACAACATCAGAAGGATACAGCCTCTTCTAACCCAGAAGGCGGCACAGGTTCAGGTCCTGGCTCTTGTCATCTCACGCTTGGATTACTGCAACTCCCTCCTGGCTGGTCTCCCTGCGTGTGCCATACGACCTCTGCAACTCATCCAGAATGCAGCAGCTCGACTGGTCTTCAACTTACCAAAATTCTCCCACACTACACCGCTCCTCCGCTCGCTTCACTGGCTTCCTGTAGCTGCTCCGCTTCAAGACTCTAGAGCTTGCATTCCATGCTACAAACGGATCCGGTCCAGCCTACATCCAGAACATGATCAAAACCTACACCCCAGCCCGCCCACTCCGCTCTGCATCGGCAAACCGGCTTTCACAGAACTCAAGACTATTTGCTTTAAGAATGCTGGTAGAGAAATACAGAGAAGGTCAGAGGGAGGCTGCATTGTACCTTTGTAGATCTGGAAAAAGCCTATGACAGGGTGCCGAGAGAGGAACTATGGTACTGTATGAGGAAGTCTGGAGTGGCAGAGAAGTATGTTAGACTGGTGCAGGACATGTATGCCAACTGTGAGACAGCGGTGAGGTGTGCTGTAGGTGTGACAGAGAAGTTCAAGGTGGAGGTGGGACAACATCAGGGTTCGAGTCCCTTCTTGTTTGCGGTGGTGATGGACAGACTGACAGATGAGGTTATACAAGAATCTCCATGCACTATGATGTTTGCAGATGACATTGTGATCTGTGGTGAGAGCAGAGACCAGGTGGAGGAAAAGCTCCAGAGGTGGAGATATGCTCTAGAAAGGAGAGGAATGAAGGTTAGTCGCAGCAAGACAGACTATATGTGTGTGAATGAGAGGAACCCAAGTGGAACCATGAGGCTACAGGGAGTGGAGATAAAGAAGATGGAGGATTTGAAGTATTTAGGGTCAACAGTCCAGAGCAGTGGAGATTGTGGAAAAGAGGTGAAGAAACGTGTTCAAGCTGGTTGGAATGGGTGGAGAAAAGTGTCGGGGGTAATGTGTGATAAAAGAGTATCAGCCAGAATGAAAGGAAAGATATACAAGACAGTGGTGAGACCAGCGATGCTGTATGGTCTAGAGACAGTGGCACTGAGGAAAAGACAGGAAGCAGAGCTGGAGGTAGCAGAGATGAAGATGTTGAGTATCTCTTTGGGAGTGACGAAGATGGATAGGATCAGGAATGAGTCAATCAGAGGAACAGCACATGTTAGATGTTTTGGAGATAAGGTCAGAGAGGCCAGAATGAGATGGTTTGGTCATTTACAGAGGAGGGATAGTGAGTATATTGGTAGAAGGATGCTGGGGTTGGAACTGCCATGCAGGAGGTCTAGAGGAAGACCAAAGAGAAGTTTATGGATGTAGTGAAACATGAAGTTAGTTGGTGTGAGAGAGGGGGATACAGAGAACAGGGTGAGATGGAGGTGGTTGATTCGCTGTGGCGACCCCTGAAGGGAGCAGCCGAAAGGAAAAGAAGAAGAAGAAGAAGAAGAAGGACAAATTCCATCATACTGACTGGAGTGTGTTTGCCTCTCCTGGCTAGGATCAGTAGAGGGGCATCAACAACGCTAAGCACTGTAACAGTGCAAATGTCGCGGAGCACCTAACCAACTCTGACCCTGGGCATATGTGGCAGGGCATTCAGGCCATCAGTGACTTTAAAAGCAAAAACTGCAGTCCCATTGTTACAGATGCTTCCTTCCTGAACAAGCTTAATGAATTTTATGCTCGGTTTGAATGGGATAATGCAGATCCTGCCACTAAACTGACTCTCCCCCCTGACCACCAGCCACTCACTCTCACTCTGGCCAAGGTCCGCTCCATGTTAAGCCGTACCAACGCACACAAAGCTGCCGGTCCAGACGGCATTCCAGGGCGAGTGCTTAAAGCATGTGCTGTGCAGCTTGCACCAGTTTTTATAGACATTTTTAATCTGTCTCTTGCGCAAGCTACTGTGCCCAAATGCCTAAAAACAACATCAATTGTGCCAGTGCCAAAACATCAAAGTCCAAGTACACTCAATGACTGTGATGAAGTGCTTCGAGCGGCTCGTCCTGGCCTAGACCCCCACCAGTTTGCCTACTGTAACAACAGGAGCACAGAGGACGGCATCTCCCTGGCCCTTCACATTGTTATGACACATCTGGATAATAACAACACGTATGCCAGGATGCTGTTTGTTGATTTTAGCTTGGCATTTAACACAGTCATCTAGGCTGATCAACAAACTCCTTGACCTTGGCATCAATCCAGCTCTCATTTAGCAGACGCTTTTATCCAAAGCGACTTACAATGGAATTCAATCAGCCAGGGGTGGAATCGAACTTGCGATCATGATGTCTTTCGCACATAGAGTAACCACTTAACCACTTAACCACTGAGCCACGGGTGGAGTGGCTCAGTGGAACCCACATATTCCTAGGAACCCACATATCAGAGGTTTTGTCCTGTACTATCAACACCTCCAGCCTCGTCAAGAAGGCCCACCAGCGCCTTTTCTTCTTGAGGACTCTCAAGAAGAAACACATGTCCCCTGCTGTGATGATGCACTTCTATCACTCTGCGACAGAAAGCATTTTAACAAACTGCATCTCAATCTGGTATGGGAACTGTACTGTGGCGGAGCGTGAATCACTACAGCGGGTGGTAAAAACAGCCTAGTGCATTATCGGGACTCCACTCACTGCCCTTGAGAACATCCAGAGCAAGCGCTCTCTGCGTAGGGCTCCTAACATTGTGAAGGACTCTCATCCTGCACACAGACTTTTTAGCCTCCTGCCCTCTGGCTGCCGCTACAGGGAGCCTCTGGGCCAGGACCAGTAGGCTAAGAGACAGTTTCTTTCACAGAGCAGTAACACTCTTGAACTCTCACCCTGTTAAACGTACTTTAGTTAAATTAAATAAATATACGTAATTAATGTGATTAATGTAAATATTAGCAAGAGTAGCTTTCATACCGTCTCATATAGATCCATCTATATTTATCTGTGTTACAAATATTATCTAATACTTGCTCTATTGCACTTCTGGTTAGATGCTAAACTGCATTTCGTTGCATTGTTCATTGCAAGTGTAATGACAATAAAGTTGAATCTAATCTAATCTAATCTAATTTTTCAATATTTCCTGACATTTTTTGACCTAAACATGATGAATGGAGAAAATAGGAGTGAGCACCTGATGAAAGAATGGAAACGTTCCAGGACTTCGTGCCAGGGTTTTTACAGACTTATTAAGTTCATAACATGTTACGCAACATTTATCGTTTCGTGTCATGATGAGCATGAGTCACAGTTAATTGTCCTTTGGCAGGAGTCAGTAAAGTTGTTTTTAACCGTGATGTCACTGGTCTGGTCACACACACATATGAAGTAAGACGATTAAAACACAATCCTTGTTCAAATTTTATCAAACAAGCATTGAATGTTGTCTTTCATGTTTGTCCTGCACTACACTCATACCTCTGACCTTTCCCTGACTCATTCACTCGAGTGACCTGTGATTGTCTGACTGACTGATTATGTATCTCGTGTCGGTTTTTGGCTTTTTCAGTGTGAATATTTTCTACTTTCCGTCATTTTCCGGCTTCTTAAGTGTGAATATTTTCTACTTTCTGTCATTTTTCAGCTTCTTAAGTGTGAATATTTTCTACTTTCTGTCATTTTTCAGCTTCTTAAGTGTGAATATTTTCTACTTTCCATCATTTTTCGCCTTCTTAAATGTGAATATTTTCTACTTTTCGCCATTTTTCGGCTTCTTAAGCGTGAATATTTTCTACTTTCCGTCATTTTCCGCCTTTTAAATGTGAATATTTTCGACTTTTGACATTTGAGAACATCATCTTTTCTGTGATCGAACATTGATCAACATTTTATGATCATTTATGAAAATATTCACCAGCTGCAGGCCTACCTTCACACACACACACACACGCACGCATGCACGCACGCACGCACGCACTTCACACACACACTGAGTTGGTGATTGTGTAATTTTTGTGTGTCATTGTGTGTGTGGAACAGTTTGTACTGAGCTTGTTTTTCCACTGAAGTTTCTGTCACTGTGGGAAAAACCTGCTGCTGTCACTCACCCACAGACACAAACTGGTTTAATCTTTTATTCAACATTTATTTGTAGTAAAAATTCTTGTTAGAAACGGATTAAAAAGATGAAATGGGTTTTAAGATGTGTTTTTAAAAGTGGACAGTGAAGGAGCGTGTCTAACAGTGAAGGGGCATGTCTAACATGTTGTGGAAGATTCTAAACATCAGCTGTTCTTGTTCGGCTATTCTTCTTCTTCTAAATATTTAAATATATGGCGGCGCTGTACGGCAGCGGCTGCTTCGGCGATCCTCTCAGTGAGGGGGCAGCGAGCCGATTTGTCGATGCAGAGCGGAGTGGGCGGGCTGGGGTGTAGGTTTTGATCATGTCCTGGATGTAGGCTGGACCGGATCCGTTTGTAGCATGGAACGCAAGCACTAGAGTCTTGAAGCGGATGCGAGCAGCTACAGGAAGCCAGTGAAGGGAGTGGAGGAGGGGTGTAGTGTGGGAGAATTTTGGTAAGTTGAAGACCAGTCGAGCTGCTGCATTCTGGATGAGTTGCAGAGGTCGTATGGCGCATGCAGGAAGACCAGCCAGGAGGGAGTTGCAGTAATCCAAGCGTGAGATGACAAGAGCCTGGACCACAACCTGTGCCGCCTTCTGGGTTAGAAGAGGCTGAATCCTTCGGATGTTGTGCAACATGTATCTGCAAGATCTAGCTGTTGCAGCAATGTTGGCAGAAATATAGAGACACGGATCACATTACAAAGCCTTGGTCTGCTACGAATTAAAAAGATGAATTCATCTTCAATATGTTGTGACCTTTGACCTTTGCCTACAAACGCGAAGAAATGTCTTTATGGTGGCTGAAATGTTGTGATTTGACCTTTGATTGATCATTTCGTGACTTAAACATTGTGATAATATCGTGACTTAAACATCTCAATAATATCGTGGCTTAAACATCGTGATAATATCGTTTCGTGACTTAAACATTGTGATAATATCGTTTCGTGGCTTAAACATCGGGATAATATCCAATCCAACTTTATTTATAAAGCACTTTAAAAAACAACAACAGCTGAAACAAAGTGCTGTACATCAGAGATAAATAAAACAAATAAAACATAAAAAATTACATCATCGGCCTAACAAAAAATACCAATACCCTAGAAAGTATAAATAATACACAAATGAAAGAGTCATACAATAAAACTATAAAAAACGTCTCATACTGGGTCGAAAGTCAAAAGAGTAAAAATGGGTTTTAAGATGTGTTTTAAAAGTGGACAGGGAAGGGGCGTGTCTAACAGTGAAGGGGCATGTCTAACATGTTGTGGAAGATTCTAAACATCAGCTGTTCTTCTTCGGCTATTCTTCTAGGGCGGCGCCCTGTACGGCAGCGGCTGCTTCGGCTCCCAGTAATACAGCCAATACATCGCTTAATTCGCCATCTACATTACTGTCTGCTCAGCGGAACAGAACACGGT
The DNA here is from genome assembly GCF_019176455.1 of Solea senegalensis. Taxonomy (NCBI): domain Eukaryota; kingdom Metazoa; phylum Chordata; class Actinopteri; order Pleuronectiformes; family Soleidae; genus Solea; species Solea senegalensis. Next base: position 1,278,378 of record NC_058024.1, read on the forward strand.
ATATGACTGTCACAGTTTTCTTAGGACTACGTAAATTTAGAGAAGCGGATCACATTACAAAGCCTTGGTCTGCTACACCAGTCGGACCCAGCAGCCTACAAAGCAGCAGAGTCTCCCACCAGCGCAGTCTGCCCACGGAGACACCGGAGGCGGTGCGGGAGGAAACAGAAGTGCGGTTGTCGCGACAGACTTACAGCTAAGCTAAAAGCTAACCCGTTCTGATCGTATGCTCCCAGGAAAGCCAACTGGACTACCTGAAGCTGGACTTAACCACCAAAAGGGAAACAAGAAACTGCTGCATCCTCATTTTCACTGAGACATGGCTAAACTCATCTGTCCCTGAAGCAGCCATTAGCCTGGACAGGCTAACAACATTCAGAGCCGACAGGAGTCACGTTCTCACAGGTAAAACCCGAGGGGGTGGAATTTGCATCTACACTAATAACAGCTGGTGTAACAATGCTACCTTGGTCTCCAGTCATTGCTCTGTGGACATTGAGTTTGTGATTGTGAGATGCAGACCCTTCTACCTGCCCAGGGAATTCACCACCGTCACCATTGTTGTCGTGTACTTTCCACCCAGCACTAACACCACTGTACCCTCTACAGTGTCATCAGTGACATGCAAACCACAAAAAAAAAAACACACTGGACTTAGTCTACACCAACATCAAGAAGGCCTTCAGAGCATTCCCCCGCCACCCACCTCGGCTCCTCAGACCATCTCTCTGTTATGCTAATTCCAGCATCAGCCCCTGCTCACCAGAGAAAAGTGCTGTGAAGAAGGTGAGAGTGTGGCCTGAGGGATCTATGTCTGCACTACAGGACTGTTTTGAGTGCACTGACTGGGACATGTTCAGAGAAGCTGCAACAGACAATCAACATACAGATGTGGAGGAGTATGCTGCATCTGTGACCGGCTACATTCAGTGGTGCGTGGAGGAGGTCACAGTAGAAAAGACAATAGTCACACGGGCCAACCAGAAACCTTGCTCTGAACAGCACCCTGCGAGGAAAGCCACCCCCCACCTCAATGAACAGGCACTCAGGCTCGAAACCACTGCTGTACGGAGAGCCCTGAGAAAAGTTAATGCAAGGAAAGCATCTGGCCCTGATAACATCCCGGCCTGCATGCTCACAGACATCTTCAACACGTCACTGATCCAGGCCGTTGTCCCCCCGTGCTTTAAGTCTGCCATGATCATCCCAGTGCCCAAGAAACCAACCATCACATGCCTTAATGACTTTCGCCCTGTTGCACCAACAACGACCATCTTGAAGTACTTTGAGCGGGTGGTTAAGGACCACATCATTTCCATACTGCCTCCATCATACGACCCGCTCCAGTTTGCGTACCAACCTAACCGCTCCACGGAGGACACCATCTCCACTGCTCTCCATCTGAGCCTGGAGTACCTGGAGGACAAGAACACCCACGTGCGGATGCTGTTTCTGGACTTCAGCTCAGCATTCAACCCGATCATCCCCCAGGACCTGGTACACAAACTAGGCCCCCTGGGCCTCAACACCCCCTGTGCAACTGGCTGCTGTGCAACTGGACTTCCTCACCGACAGAACCCAGTCTGTCCGTGTGGGTAACAATACCTCAAGTGTCATCTCCCTGAGCACCGGTTCCCCACAGGGCTGCGTCCTGAGTCCCCTGCTGTTCACCCTGATGACCCACGACTGTCATCCCAGGTACAACACCGACAACAACGACATCCTAAAATATGCGGACGACACAACAGTTGTGGGCCTTATTCTGGACAACAACGAACTGGCCTACAGAGAGGAAGTGCGACATCTGGTGGACTGGTGCAGGGTAAACAACCTGCTCCTGAATGTTGAAAAGACAAAAGAGATCATCGTCGACTTCAGAAGATCCCGACTACTCCCTCACTCATTGTCAAACATTTTTACTGTATAATCTTTGAGATATTAAGCATCAAAGTTGTCTCTTTTTTTTACTCAGAAAAAGGCAGAACACTCCATTTGTACTGTACAATAAAATCACTTTAAGTTCTGACATAAGTTCTGACAATGGTTGGTACGGTTGACCTCAGGAGCATGCTGACTACTACACCACAGTTTTGCCATTCACCCATTCACTCACACTTACAGTACATACAGCACATCTATGTGCAGCGCAATTTCTGTCACTCATCTTTCATACCCACTCACACGTCAGCCGTCAGATGACCTGTGAGTATGTAGACTAGTGGGCATGTAGACTAGCGGAGCCGGGAATCGAACCCACAACTATCAAGTTGAAAGGCTACTTGCTCTACCAGTGAGCAACCGTTTGCCCCTGGTGGGAAAAAAAGGCAACTTTAAGGCTTAATTTCTCAAAATTGATACAGTAAAAATGTTTGATAATGAGTGAGGGAGTCGTCAGCATGTCCCTGAAGTCAACTGTACCAACCATTGTCAGAACCTATGGGCCAAAGTTATTTTATTGTACAGTAAAAATCAAAATAAATTAGGGAAAATATTTCTTTCAAAAGCTTCTGGATAATGTGACCCAATGTCTTAAAATCAGCACGATTGATTGCACTGGTATTAGTAACGTCTTATTTTGAAAACCGATCTCCCTCTGTATCAAACTAGCGCTGACATTCTCAGTCGACCGTAAGTTTGACTACAAGGGCGCACTTAAAAACGAATGACGGCTCACTTGACCGCAGTTTAAAGGTGGCCTCTTTAAACATCAATGGGGGTAGAAACGTACAGAAGAGAGCTTTAATTTCTGAGGTAATTTTCCTTCAAGAAACACACAGTGATAGTGTGAATGAGACAGACTGGAACTTATGGTGGGGGGGACAGATCGTGCTCAGTCACGGCTCTAACATCAGCGCAGGAGTAGCTGTTCTATTCTCTCCATCAGTAAATGTAAATGTTTTAAATAGCACAGAGGTTTTAAAGGGGAGGATCCTCTCAGTAAAGGCAGAAATTCATCGTTTCTGTTTTACTTTTATAAATGTTTAGGCTCCAAACAAAGGCCCAGAGCGCTCAGTTGTTTTTAACATTTTAAAAGATCATTTAAGGCTGTGTGGTTATGGGGCAATGTGTGGTTAAGGGGGGGGGGACTGGAACTGCTGCACAGATCCTGTAGACATGACTGGTCAGGAGCTGCACCCTCAGTCCAGCTAGCAGCAGAAGCCTGCCTTCACTCAGGCAGTACACCTGGATACGAGTGATGGGGGGAGTGGTTAGTGCAGCCAGACAAGACAGGGTTTACCTGTCAGCTGGTTGCACTAATCGGGCTGCTACTTGTTACACCATCCCAGTAGGGTTTACTGACCACCATGCGATCTGCATGGAGTTTGTTTTATCCTCAAACTGCAGTACAAAATCATTTTAGCATTTCAATGTTAAACTTTTTATTGACTGTGTTTTTAATCAAAATTTTAAATTGTTCTGGGAACACTGCTGCAAACACTGCACAACACACATTACTTATGCTAGTGGCAACATGCTACCGCATCTGCGGAGGCATCAGCCCAGTGTGACGCTTGACAGCTCCCCGCAGCATTTAAACAGGCACTCAGATGTCAGAAGTCAGACAGGACAAAGGCCATAAGTAAAGCGATGAGGGTGTTTACAGCGAAAGATATGCAGCCTTATGCCGTGGTGGATGCAGGATCTCAGCATATGATGAAAGTAATTGAGTCGTCTTGTTTTGTACTATAAAATCAAAAATCATTTAACATATTTTGAAATATATCATAAGTACAGTACTGTGAAAAAGTCTCAGGGCACCAACAGTTTTTTTATGTCTGTCAAATGTTTTAGATCATGTGCAAACCTCCATTTTACAGACCCACCCACTTTATGAAGGACACACAAGTGAACATCTTTGTGAAGCACTGACACAATCAGTGACACAATGGAAACTAGAATGAATATAGAAATGTCTTCTGTCCTCTTATTGTTTCTAAATCTCTGGATTGTGATGTTGATGATGTTCTTAATCCCTAATCAAGCTGCCTCATTATTTCAGTTTTTGCATGATTGCATGACATATCCATAAGAATAACTGATAAAAAAATGTAATTATAAATATCTATCTATCTATATATGTCTATATATACATATATATAGACATACACATATATATGTTTATATATTCACATATATATGCACACTCAGAATCAGTTTTCAATACTTAACCTGAGACTATTTAAAGCCATTGTTTATAGCTCAGGCTTGAGACAGAAGGTATCATGAACTATGGCTGAGCAGAACAAGGGACTCAAATGCAGGACTCAGAACACGAATCAGTCAGTAACAGAGTTTAATTCCAGGCAGAGGTTCGGTACACGTGAAGTCAAAGAGATCAGGCAGAGGTACAAAAGCGTCAGGCAAAAAGGCAAGGTTCAAAAAGGCAGGCAAGGTTCAAAAACACGAGAAGACAAGACTACGGCTGTGAAAAAGAATGCTGGGACGTGAGCTATGAACTACAACGAACTGGCGACGAGACAAGACACAGAGGGGAATATAAGCAGTGGTTGATTAGGGAGTGATAGGATGCAGGTGTGGTAGACACAATCAGGGATCAGGTGCACGCAGACAAGGAAGGGGGCGGGGTAGACAGGAACCTGAAACAGAGACAAGAGTGAGTGTTTTCCAAAATAAAACAGGAAGACAAGACATGGAACATGAAGGGAGAAACAAAACAAGATACTTAACGGAAGTGACAGATCATGACAGAAGGTGGTACAGAATTATTAAAGCTTTTGGTTAATAGTTATAATAGTTAACAGAGATATATTTGTATTTAATTCAGATTTAAAGAATATGTTTTTTTAATAATTAAATTTTCCCAAACGTTGGAAAGTGTGTCACTTTATAAAAAGCATGTTCACTTCCAAAAATAGCCACTAGTTGGCTAAACCGAGGGTGAGCAAAACTGAAAAACACATTTACACTTTCATTTAGTGAAAACTGTGTTATTTCAGGATTTGGGCGATTTTTTGGTTTGGGAGCACGTGGGGGAGGGGTCTAGAAAACAGTACAACACCCGGTCCTCAAATACGTCCTCATTTTTCTGAATGTCCCAATATTGTAGTTGTTTTATCTTAAAATGTCCCGAGTTTCCACAAATACAAACACACACTCACAGCAGGCACACGACATGTACTCTTTCTCGTGTGTGAGCGCGTGCGTGTGCGTGTGCATGCATGTGTGTGAGTGTGTGTCTGCGTGTTTGTGTGCTAGTGTGTGTGTGCATGTCAGTGATGCGCGGGTCGGGATTATTTCCAACCCGCGGGTCCCGCATTTATTTAATTGCAGCTGTTAATTTGACCCACTCCATCCCGCACGCACAACCGCATCTATTTTCACAAATAATAATTCACAAATTGTTGCTGGGATGTAGAGAATCATCCTCGCCACCTTGGCAAGCAGAGGGAAGGCCTTTGACTGCGACTCCCAGAAATTTAGAAGATCATCCCCATCCCACAAGAACTGGCTGTCAATGTAGCGCTGAACCTCGTCTTTCTCGCCATCTTCTTCACCGTAATCCTCCCACTCGCTGAACTCATCTCTTTTTCTTTTCGCTCTCTCAGGTTCCTCAACTAAACAATAAAATTGAATAACATAGATTTACTTTTGATTTACATTATTCCGCCGTAGGAAATTGTTGATAAATAAACCATCAATACACTGTTATAGAGTATTTCTTATTATGCCTATTAGTCACTGGCGTCTGGCGCAACCTAACTCGGACAGTGGCATCTGGCTCCCCCGCTGGGGCTGGTGTTAGCACTCTGTCAAATTCCCTGAGAAGTCGTCTGGCCTGGTTGTGGACAGTGTTTCTCTCCTCAGCTGGAAACATCTTGAGGGACTCCAGTTTGCGTACCAACCTAACCGCTCCACGGAGGACACCATCTCCACTGCTCTCCATCTGAGCCTGGAGTACCTGGAGGACAAGAACACCCACGTGCGGATGCTGTTTCTGGACTTCAGCTCAGCATTCAACCCGATCATCCCCCAGGACCTGGTACACAAACTAGGCCCCCTGGGCCTCAACACCCCCTGTGCAACTGGCTGCTGTGCAACTGGACTTCCTCACCGACAGAACCCAGTCTGTTCGTGTGGGTAACAATACCTCAAGTGTCATCTCCCTGAGCACCGGTTCCCCACAGGGCTGCGTCCTGAGTCCCCTGCTGTTCACCCTGATGACCCACGACTGTCATCCCAGGTACAACACCGACAACAACGACATCCTAAAATATGCAGACGACACAACAGTTGTGGGCCTTATTCTGGACAACAATGAACTGGCCTACAGAGAGGAAGTGCGACATCTGGTGGACTGGTGCAGGGTGAACAACCTGCTCCTGAATGTTGAAAAGACAAAAGAGATCATCGTCGACTTCAGATGATCCCGACTACTCCCTCACTCATTGTCAAACATTTTTACTGTATAATCTTTGAGAAATTAAGCATCAAAGTTCTTTCTTTTTTTTTTACTCAGAAAAAGGCAGAACACTCCATTTTTACTGTACAATAAAATCACTTTGGCCCATAAGTTCTGACAATGGTTGGTATGGTTGACCTCAGGAGCATGATTGAAGTTGCATCATTGCAACTTCACTGTTCCACCGTGTTTCACATTCCTGTATCACAGCGTGCGGGAGGTGTACAACAGCACTGGACTTCTTTAGGTAAGTCACAAGGCTTTTGCATTTGTCAATTACATGACTCACATCATGCATGTATGCTGGTGTGACATCAAATGTGTGTTTGAGGACGATGTTGATGACATGGGCTGCACATGGCATCCACTTGTGGCTGCGGAGGGCAGCGTTGATGTTGGCTGTCTGGTCACTCACGAACATGACTTTTGGTAAACGTTCAGGTTCAATACCGAAGTCATGCAGCTCCTCGATCCCCTGCTCGTGAAGGTTGTAAACTGTCTTTTTAAGAGTAGAGTCAAATTCGGCCGTCGTTATGACGCGACTCTTCAATTGCCAGTCTTCACTGACGAAGTGACCGGTAAATGCGGTGTACGCCCGTGTGTTGTAATCGTCAGTCCACAGTGGTCAGAGGTAATTGCAATGCCACAATCCAGAGCTTTATTAATCTCTTTGGCGAGGATTTCTTTTTTGTCTGTGGCCGTCGCTTTGGCTCTGTCGCAGACGGTTTGTCTGTGAGGACGTGCACTGCTGGCATCCACACGTCCATAACGTGCACCTACGTTAATAAGTGACTGGGCTACAGCACGGAATCCATCGCCAGAAACAATGTCAAAGGGACGCAGATCTTGACAGCACAAGTCAACACAGGCGTCGGTGACCTCAGATTTGACTTGCGTTGGAATTTTGTAACTTTTTTGGAACATTTCTTAACTAGTGCACGTGTGTATGTGTGTGTGTGTGTGAGTGTGTGTGTATCTGTGGGTGCATGTGTGTGTGTGTGTGTGCGTGTGTGTGAGTGTGTGTGTATCTGTGGGTGCATGTGTGTGTGTGTGTGTGCGTGTGTGTATCTGTGGGTCCATGTGTGTGTGTGTGTGAGTGTGTGTGAGTGTGTGTGAGTGTGTGTGAGCTGTTTCTATTTGCCGTCACTGTTTGCAGCCAACGTTGAGGATGGTTTGTATTTCAGATTAAAATAATAATCCCATAATAACCTCCTCTAAGTAGATGATGTTGTTTGTCTGACTTCAATGTACAGAAGAACATTTTCAGAGAATGTAGGTCACAGAAAATGAGATTTCCTCAACATATGGATATTATATCGCCGTTTATTACGATAAATCGTACACCAAACATTATGGTGCACATAGATTATCACAGATTATTAAAGATTGTAACAGATGATTAAAGATAGTTATAGATTGTTATAGATTATAAAAGATTTACATTATAATAGATTATTATAGATTATAATAGATTATTAAAGATTATTATGTATTCTAATAGATTATAATAGATGGTCATGTTTTCTTTCTTGATACATCAAAGAATCAACCCATGGAGGTGCGCGCGTGTGTCTGTGTGTGTGTGATTTGAAACTTGACTGTTCTTTTTCTTTTCTTTTATTGTTTTATGTTCATGTTTGAAATGAAGCCATCATTCATTCATTCATTAATTCATTCATGGAAGTTCCTTCACTTTTTCACACTCTTGTCATTTTTGGGCTACATAGTTGATGGAACATGTCACACCTGCTCCTTATAAATCCAACCCGAGTTGCTTTCTTCTGTTGTCCAAATGTTTTTTCTGCTTGGAGGAGTTGTATAATGAATGAATGAATGAATGAATTATTAATTAATTAATTAATTAATTAAATATAATTAACTGCATTAATTCTGTAAAAATGTTTTCAAAACCAAATAGGAGTGGTATTGTAACTGAAATAGTCCTAATCAAATCTGAATTGAATTGAATCGATTCAGGAAATTGGTGGCGATACTCAGCCTGAGTCGAGCGGTGCTTTGAGAAGGAAAGTGTGTGTGTGTGTGTGTGTGCGCGTGTGTGTGTGCGACTGCAGTGCTGTGGGCTTTGGCTTCATCTGACGGCACGAGTGTGAAAAACATGTTCTGCTTCTTTCACTCTGTCACATCAACATAAACAGCAGAAGCTAAACAAACACATTAACGGCGTTAAGAAGACAGTGAAGCGGCAAAGTCAACACACGTTTGTGTCCATGCAAATACCACAAAACCACCTCAGTGACAGACATTTACAATAACAACACATTTACATCTGCAGTCGACAGAAGTAGAAACGTAAATGTTCCTCAATGTATCGTCGACTTTATCTCATCATCAAATATTTACAGTATTTATACAAAGTTCTTAAAGTTCTCAGAACAGTCCTGATCAAACTGCTGCTCTTCATCCTTGTATTGATTTAACATTTATATTATTTTGTATATTCTTTTATTCTGATTTATGTTTTTACTTTAATGCTTTAATTCATCTGTTACATAATTGTAACACACACACTTTTTAAAGTTGTCCTGACACACTGCAGTTTTACTTTTACATTGAAGTGAAGTGAGTTATTTCTTGCTTTGAATGTTATTTGTTCTGTTTTAAACTGAATCACATCCAGAAATATTAGAACTTGTATTTTTAAGACAAGTTAATTTGTGTTTTGTTTCTGCATTATTTATTCATCTGAATAAACCGAATAAACCTTTACTGCATTATTTATATTGGAAACACTGATTAGTGACTTTAGCCATGAACTGGAAAAGGTGTCAATGTTATTTTGTCCCTCATCCGTCTTCATTAGCTGGTCATTAACAAAGACAAAAACTGTATGCAACCTGTATGCAACCTTTACGCAACCTGTACATAACCTGTACGTAACCTGTACATAATCTGTACGCAACCTGTACGTAACCTCCTGTACGCAACCTGTACGTAACCTCCTGTACGCAACCTGTAACCTGTATGTAACCTGTATAACCTGGCAACCTGTACATAACCTGTAACGCGTAACCGTACAACTGCAACCTAACCTGTACGCGCATAACCTGTATGAACTTGCAACCAAAATACGCAACCTGTACATAACCGCTCCTGTATATAACCTCCTGTACGCAATGCGCAACCTGTACATAACCTGCAACCTGAAACCTGCGCAACCCGTGTGCCATAACATGCAAAACCTGTATGTATGTACAGGTAGTGTACAAACAGCAGTGAGTACCACTGTGTGCAACCTGTACATGTTGTATGCTAACCTGTACAACCTGTGTACAGTGTACATAACCTGTACGAGCCCCCGATGGACCAAATGGTACAGTGAGTACTTCCGACCAGTGTTGTAATGTAACAAAGTTCAAATACTTTGTTACTGTAGTTAAGTACAAAACTCATGTACCTATACTTTACTTTGTTTATATTTCTAGTAACTTGTACTTCACTCCTCTACATTTCCTCCAACTCTCTGTTAGTCAAATCAGAAGAAGGTTTTAAATGGAAACATGTGGAAAAGGGAACATATTCTGAAGATGTCGTAGATGTAGCAGCTGCCAGATTTGTCTTTGTCTTGTCCCTGATGTCCTTTCACTGACAACAAGCCTGTGGAGATTTTCTGTAAAGTAAAAAAGTAAATGTTCAAACACAGGGCGGCGCAAACACGCCCATCCATGACACGGCAGCGTCCTCGTCGGGAGGGTTTAAATGGCAGCACCTGCAGACGGAGAGTCAGTCTCCTCACAGAGACGACAGCAAGAGACAGAGACAGAGTCAGAGACAGAGACGACAAGAGAAGGAGAAACGGAACCACCCAGGCGAGAATAAGCTCATCCTTTGACTCATCATGTGGACTGTTCTTGTGGTTCTTGTCCTCTTGACAGGTAAGGAAATCAAGCTTTGACCCGTTGTGGTTATGAAGGTGTTTGTGATATACGTTGATGAAGATGATGATGAAGACGATGATGATATTTTTCTTTAATGGTTACAGCTGGATACAAAGCAGCGGCCTATGACAACGAACTCAACTCTGTGTTGGGGAAGTTCTGTCCTGAAGGCAACGTCGTGTCAGGGATAGAAAGGTAACACAACACACATGTACACACGTGTACACACATGTACACACGTACACACGTGTACACACATGTACACACGTGTACACACATGTACACACGTACACGCATGTGCACACTGTCGTCTGAGACTTTTCATATTAAAACTTGAGAAAGTGCTTCACAAGGCAGCAATAAAAGACATTAAAAGACAACTGTTATATATAATATAATCTATTTTCTCTTTCTTGATAAGAATCAGAAAAAAGGCGAGTTGATTAAATTATTACTAAAGTATTATATAAGTTTCAGTAAAGGTGAGAGATTGATTAGATTTTATTGTCAGGCAGTCAAGACTCAAATTTGAGCAAAACAAGACGGGACAGTTGTGATTGACAGAAAATAAGCATGACAACATGTGGTTTCCCTCGGATTACGTTACATATTTAATGTTAGGATTGACTGATGCACAAATGGAGTCTTGGGGGACACCGTAGTCATAGTCAGAGACGTTTCTCGTAACTTACGAGTCTTTGATGAAATCATTTGGGTTTTTCATTTGCAGCGCCTACAATGACAACAACAAAGATCGCCAGTGGACGATCGGATGCAGGCCTCTTGTAGGCGTTTCCAACTGCATCTGGTCTGGGTTTTTCGATCTAAGTCAGCAAGAACTCAAATACAACTGCCCTGCTGATCATGTCATTAACGCCGTCTACAGCATTTATGACACTTCTACTCAAGACAGGAAGTGAGTCACAGCACGCCAGAGACTGAAGAAGAAACGTTTGCTTGACTTTTTGTTGTTATTGTTGAAATGATTACATAATTACAAATTAATAATAATGAATGAATATTTTCAATTTGTCAAGGTGGAATTTCCAGTGTTGCACTAGTACAACACTGATCACCTTTGAATGTCGGGAAACATCAACGATGAACTACTTCGGAGAGCACTTCAGCTGGACTGTGCCTGGAGAGAGCGTCTTGACCGGCGTCAGCACACATGGCAAGAACGCTGACGGGTAATGGACACGAGCTGCCAACAAGAACCGCGCTTTGAAAATGAGGAAATGACTTTTTAAAATGATGTTTTTACTTTACAGAGATCATCGCTGGAGTTACAGCTACTGCAGAGCGGTGATCGTTGGTGATTCATTTCATTCTACTTTGTTCCCTTAACCTGCCGTAGATTTAAGTGATCTGACACTGGAAGCTTTCCACTGGAATTAACGGGAACAAAGTGGAAATATTCGTAATATATTGCATTCTAATCTTTGGCTAAAACAATCAGATTTGATGCAAATACAGATGAATATCGACGTTATTCCTCAATCACAGGCACATAGCCCACTACACTAAGCCCACATGCACTGTGCATTCCTCCGTCACACGACATTATAGATTATAGATTACAGATTACCACCAAAAACATCTGCAACAAAAAAGCCTTAGAGTAAATCCCACGTCAGCAGAAGTCTCTGAGTTGTCACTGAAATGCTGGTGTTTTTCTGTCTCTCTGTTTAGATTCAGAGACGTCCGCGTCAGAACTCTTTGCTGCAAACACAGCAGATTCTCTCACTGACGACGATGTTGTCACATCGACAAAGAATTCACCGTCCTGTGATGACTGCTTCTGGTCAAACGTAAACGGACTGGTCCAAGTTCCATACACAATAAGTGACGCCTTTACCAGCAATGAAAAGACCGTCATCGAAAAAGCCATCAATGAATTCCACCTGAGCACATGTGTGCGCTTCGTCCCTCGCACGAGTCAGATCAACTACGTCAGCATTGTGAAGAAAACAGGATGTTGGTCAAAGATTGGTCGAAGTGGAGGGATGCAGGAGTTATCTCTCGGGGCCGGCTGCACATCAAAGGGCATCATTCAGCACGAGTTAATGCACGCGCTCGGCATCCAGCACGAGCAGAGTCGATCCGACAGAGACATCTACGTCAGGATCAACTTGGACAACGTCAACACTGATTACCAAAGTAACTTTCGGCGTCTGGACACGATCAACGTCAACGTCCCGTACGACTACTCGTCCTTGATGCATTACGGACGCAAAGACTTCTCAAAGAACGGACAGGACACCGTCACACCTTTGATCGCCTCAGCATCCATCGGCCAGAGGATCGGTATGACAGAGAATGACTTTCTGAAGATCAACAAGCTTTACAGCTGCAGTAAGTACAACACTTCTCCTGGTTTGTGTTCTCTGAGAACCTTGAGTGGAGCTCTCACTGTGGGCTTCTCCTTCCAGAGAACTACCTCCATAAGAGCGGAGAGTGGGACAGTGAGGTGGGGCAGAGTTTCACTCGCCAGTGTCCCGAGGGCCAAGCTGTTTCCAGCATCACCAGGTGAGCTCCACGCTTGTTCGACAAGAGCTGACGATGATTTTACAACTCTGCCATCTAGTGGTCACTTATTTAAGTTTGTTTCCACTGCAGCGCCTACGTCAAAGCTAAACGAGATCGACACTGGGGGGTCACGTGCAAGGCTTTCCAGAACACCAAGATATGCCGTTGGTCAGCTTATGTGAACGAGTACTCGAAGGCCTTTAACTTTGAATGTGGAGACAACGAAGTGATCGCTGGCGTCCACAGTGAATTCAGCAGTTTGGTGTATGACAGGAAGTGAGTGTCCTTTGTTTTTAGATCGGCTGCATTCATGTAGACGAGTTCCGCTCATGTGTGTTTTTCATCATGTGACTGTTCCATTCAGTCACAAATGAACACAGCTTAAACTCAAACAGAATCCAGATTCCAGATCATGGAGAGCGGTTCTGAAAAACTCTGAAAGCATTCAAACAAGTCCGTTTTTCTGCAAAGGTTCAGTACAGATGAAGACACATTAGAGTTTTACCTTAGATATGAAAGTAAAGTACCAATGACTGATGGTTCAGGTGAGCAGAGCACCAAGACTTTACACTTCCTAATCACCCTCATATTGAAAACTTCTCCATAATCCAACACAAGCCGCTTTTTTGCATTCAAAGAAAAGAGAGCAGCAGGTGTTTGCACAGGTGAAGTCACGCCTCACTCTCGTCTCACAGGTGGAAGTTTTACTGCTGCAAAGCCTCTTTCAGCCTCTTCAACTGTAATTCCGACCCATTCGTCAACTACTACAGCGAGTACTTCAGCTGGAAGGTCGCCAGCGCCAGCTTCCTCAAAGCCGTGACGAGCATTTTTGATCCAAACACAGGGTGAGTTTTTGTCCGTCAGCGTTTCCTCTGAGAAAACTCCGAATAATCCGTGTGTTTGTTTTGACAGCGATCGTCGATGGAAGTTCTCGTACTGCCAGAGTAAAGTGGAATGAATCTGCCGTCTCTCAGTGATCCACCTTGTATCATGTAGAGTAAATAAATACTGTGTGTGTGTGTGTGTGTGTGGGGGGGGGGTAATATGATTCATATAACAAAGATAAATCTTACATTTCAAATTAATATAAACTCTTATTAAACTTCTGAAATGCTCGATTTTGGAGTCTATTTTTTGTGTGAACCAAAGTTTCTTCAAAAATGTCAAATATCACATTGTAAGTATTTATTCATAATACTAAAACTCTGCTTTTATTTTGGTTGTAACAAAGAGAGTTACAGTATGTGCATAATATATATAATAATATAAATAACAACGTGAAGTACAGATACGTGACAACACTTCATGTTTCATGTTCCCGTGATCATCTCCTCCTCCTCCTCCTCTTCCTCCTTCTCCTGCACTGGCTAAAAAGTCATGAATGTCGTACGTGTGTGTGTGTGTTTGTGACCTGATTAGAACGCTCCACTTCATACTCTTCATCAAGTCTGACACCGTGTGAAACGCACACTTTTAAAGACAGTGGTGACACATTTGTGTGTTACTCCAACTTTTGATTTCATTTTTTGAATCAAATCAGTGGCATGTTAAATTTGACAGGATGAATGTTTGTGAGTTAACGTGTGAATATGTGTGTGTGCGTCATTTATATTTATACACAAAAATCTCTCCATGTTTTCATATTTGCTCCAAAGCTGCTTTAGAAATGTAATAATTACGATAAATACAGTGGCACAGGAATTTCCTTTGGCTGTGACCTAATTATACCATGAGATGTCGGGTAAATGGTTATTATGTAACCAATTCACCTAAATACCATTACACACACACACACACACACACACACTTTGATTGTTAGTCACAGTAAAATGACAGAACTCTTCTTAATTACACCACGACAACACTTCTGGTAAATAATTTCTAATTCATGATGTAGTAGAAGTGACAGCGCTGTCAAGTATGAGGAAGCGAACACGCGTGTTTAATGACCGTGCTGGAAACGACACAGTGTCGCTGCTTCCTCGTGTCCAGAGTATAAAATGCAGCACCTGCAGACAGACAGACAGTCAGTCTCCTGCCAGAGCAAGAAGAAGAAGAAACAACGAGCTCATCATGTTTAGCATCATCATGGTTCTCGTCCTCCTGACAGGTAAGAGAGTCGACCTTTGACCTGTCCTGTATAAAGTACCTTAAAGTGACACTTAGTAAAAGTGTGTGAGCAGAAAAAGTCTTAAATTTTATGACATTTACTTAAGCATCAAAAGTCATTTCTCATCTAAAATCTACTGAAGTTTTAGAAAGTGAGGAGTTAGGATTGAGACATGGTGGGTCAGTGGTACGGCCAGTTGTCTTTCAAACTGGAAAGTTGTGGGTTCAATTCCTGACTCTGCTCATTTATGTGTCCTTGAGCAAAGACACTTAAGGCCATGATGATGATGAAGATGTTTTAACGTTGGTTACAGCTGGATACAAAGCAGAGACCTATGACAACCAACCCAACGGCATTTTGTACAAGACATGCCCAGAAGATCAGCTGGTGTCTATGATTAAAAGGTGAGAACTTTAGCTACTTATAGCTATGAACCATGTTAGATTTAATCTGTAATCTGGATTATCATTCTGAAGATAGAATGTCTGATCCTGCATACACACTTGGCACAAAAGTGGAAATTCAAATAAATAATCCAAAAATGTCATTTATGTAAAATCGTGAATGATTTGTCATGAAAGCTACGGCTGTCATTTACTGTTGATCATCATCATCATCATCATCATTGTCGTCGTCGTCGTAAAATATCTCACACATGATTGTTACAGGCATAAACATCCAAGTATCATCTGTATACACAATAGAAGTGCATGTGTAACCATAATAGGAACGGTCCCAGAACTGAGCCTTGGGGGACGCCATAGTCAAGTGTGGAAGATGAAGAGAATTGTCTGGTCTCTTATGATCCTAATATTCAAGTCTTTGGCTTTACATCACAGCTCCTACGATGACGGTGACAAAGATCGCCAGTGGAAGATCGAGTGCAAGGATTTTGGCAAATTGTCAAACTGTGTCTGGTTCCGCTTCGACAATCTCCATCACCAAGAACTCCAGTTCAACTGTCCAGCCGATCATGTGATCGACAGCATCCACAGTGTGTATGACACCAACAATGAAGACAGGAAGTGAGTGGTTTGTTGAAGTTTTAGGATTTAGGATCGTGATGACGTCATTTTTGTTTAAATGCGTTTCACGTGTTGAACACAAGTGTCTCGCTCAGGAGACCAGAGGACATTTATTTTGGACTGAAACACAAACCCTTGTTTTATCATTTCTTTCTCCAGCTGGAGTTTCAGGTGCTGCACCGCTGCACTACTGACCACCTTTGAATGTCGGGAAACGTCCAAGGTCAATTTCTTCAAAGAAGACTTCACCTGGCACGTTCCTGGTGGAAACTTCCTCAAAGGCTTCAGCACCCATGGCAGGAATGATAATGGGTCGGTCCACTGACGCCACACACACACACACACACACACACATAGGCTAACCACACTAATTAATGAAGCCACTTCTTAATAACAATAATAATAATAATAAGCTTTTTATTGTGATTGACAGAGATCATCGCTGGAGTTTCAGCTACTGCAGAGCAGTCATCATGGGTATTTCATTTCACTCTACTTTCAGATTAAAGGGATAGTTCAGGTGTTTTAAAGTGAGCTTGTACGAGATAGTGACACATATTTCCACCGGCTCTACTCGCCTCACCACAGCACAGTTTAAGTAGCGTTTCCACTAGCATAGTAACTTGGTACCAAGTACTATTTTTAGTTCCTGCTCCAGCGAGGTTGTGATGATTGGTCAGACTGCCGGCCACTGACTGGCCAGAGTGTCGTCACAGGAAGTGACGTCACACACACAAATCAAGCCCAACTGTAGATCAGTTAAAACAACTCAACAATTCTAAACATGTGTGTGTGTGTGTGTGCGTGCATGCAGTGATGACTCCGCCCACGTTAATTAGGTACTTGTTTTGTAGTGGAGATGCGACCTAATCTTGCCGTGCCGAGGCGAGTAGAGCCGGTGGTCAGCACTGAGTGTGTCACCCCCCTGTGGTACGGACTGTTTCAGTGCCTCATACAACCACACTTGAAATAAATGTTGACTTTTTCCTTTAATATAAAGAAAAAAACAAACTGTAATGCTTGATGTGAAGTTGAGACAGTGATTTTGACTTTCTTTGTTGTCTTGGTTCAGATTCTGAGACTCCGTCACCGATCCTTGTTGCAAACAGTCCAACCCAACACTCTGAGACTGACGGAGATATTGTCGTCCATTCAAGAGACAAGCGGAGCGTCAAAGTCTGTGAACCTGAGAACTGCTTCTGGTCAAAGGGAGCAAACGGACTGGTCCAAGTTCCATACACAATAAGTGACACCTTTACCAACAATGAAAATAGCGCCATTGAAAAAGCCATGAATGAATTCCACTTGAGCTCATGTGTGCGCTTTGTCCCTCGCAAGAGTCAGATCAACTACGTCAGCATTGTGAAGAAAGACGGATGTAGGTCAGAGGTCGGTCGAAGAGGAGGTGAACAGGAGTTATCTCTCGGGTACAACTGCGTGAACAACGGCCACATTCAGCACGAGTTAATGCACGCGCTGGGTTTTTGGCACGAGCAGAGTCGATCCGACAGAGACGTCTACGTCAAAATCAACTTGGACAATGTCAAAGACGAGCACGTTAGCAACTTTGATCGTAAGGAAACGCTCAACCTCAACGTCCCGTACGACTACTCGTCCTTGATGCATTACGGACGCACAGAATTCTCAAAGAACAGACAGGACACCGTCACACCTGTGATCGCCTCAGCATCCATCGGCCAGAGGATCGGTATGACAGAGAATGACTTTCTGAAGATCAACAAGCTTTACAGCTGCAGTAAGTACAACACTTCTTCTGGTTTGTGTTCTCTGAGAACTTTGAGTGGAACTCTCACTGTGGGCTTCTCCTTCCAGAGAACTACCTCCATAAGCGTGGAGAGTGGGACAGTGAGGTGGGGCAGAGTTTCACTCGCCAGTGTCCCGAGGGCCAAGCTGTTTCCAGCATCACCAGGTGAGCTCCACGCTTGTTCGACAAGAGCTGACGATGATTTTACAACTCTGCCATCTAGTGGTCACTTATTTAAGTTTGTTTCCACTGCAGCGCCTACGACAGTATTGAGAAAGATCGACACTGGGCTGTTACGTGCAAGGCTTTGGAGAAAACCCACGTTTGTCAGTGGTCGACTTTTACCAACCAGGCTTGGCACGACATAAACTTTGAATGTGGAGACAACAGCGTGATCGCTGGCGTCCACAGTGTGTACAACCATATGATGCAGGACAGGATGTGAGTGTCTCTGTTTGTACCTGTACTGACTTCATGGATGATGAGCTGATGTGAAGTCACACCTCGCTCTTGTCTCACAGATGGAAGTTTTACTGCTGCCGAGCCTCTGCCACCGTCAGGCTTTCCAACCTCAAACACACACCTCTGGTCAACTTCTATGGCGAGTACTTCAGCTGGAAGGTCGCCAGCATCAACTACATCACGGCAGTGAAAAGCAGCTTTGATACGACCACACGGTGAGCCACACGCACACACACACACACACACACACACAGCAGTGATCTTCAGGAAATATGGAACAGCTGTTTTGTAAAAGTTGTTGTTTTGTTCACAGTGATCGTCGATGGAGCTTCTCATACCAGCAGAGAAGTGTTGAGTGAAGCTCACATGAATCTTTAAATACTTGCTGATCTAGATTAGATCTTGTCATGATGGAAAATAATGGCTTCAACACATGATGTCTGTATTTGTTCATTGTAAATCTTGTGGATTTACTGCTTCATGCTCACTTCTTGTAGAGTTTTGTACCGTGTTTCCTGAACTGTGTGTCGCTGTTGTTTCTGAAATAAATGCAACGTTAAAAACAGCATCTCACTGTTTGTGTGTTTACATTCAGACAGAGTATCACAGCTGTTAGTTAGGGTTAGTTCACCATAGTTAATTAATGTCAGATAAACACGTGAACGTTACGACTCAGAGGCACAAAATCACTTGATCTCCAGTACAGTTAGTTATTTAGTTAGTTATTTACTTAGTCAGTTAGTTATTTAGTTATGCCGGTGTTGATGCTGGGTAGCCTTACTTCATCGAGGTGGGGCCACTTTTCTACGTCCTTCTGAGTCGGATGTCCTCCGCTGACACTGGAAGTCTTTTCCCGTGTATAAACCATGGGCAGATCAGCATCGAGCTTCTGATTGGGAACGACGTGCCCAAGGCACACCAGCCATGGAACGTGATCGCCACCTGTGGTGACGGGCCATATGCCATCAAGACCATCCTAGGGTAGGCAATCAACGGTCCATTCGGAGCTCGCACGAGCACCGCTTCAGAAGGCTATGGACATGCAATAGCTACAGTAAACCACATTTCAGAAAAGAACGTAGAGCAGCTTTTGCTGCAGCAGTACAACCAGGATTTCCCAGAGCGCCTGTGCGATGATAAGGAAGAAATTTGCAAGAAGATCGACAGTCCATGCACCACGTGACAGCCTCGACCCATCACGATGATGGTCACTGTGGCGACTGTGGTGCCAAGGCACTTCGCTGAATGAGGAGCTTCTGCAGAGTCCGCAGAATCTCCGGCTGACGAATGATGATGGACGAGTGCACTGTGCATTCATGTTGGGAAAGTCAAGGGTTGCACCCTTAAAGCAAATGACAATCCCACGAATGGAGCTAACAGCAGCAGTGCAAGCCGTGAACATTGACAAGATGTTGAAAAAGGAGGTTCAAATGAACCTGCAAGAATCAATACACTGGACAGACAGTACAACCACCTTGAAGTACATTGAAAACAACACTCGTAGATTCAATATGTTTGTAGCTAACAGGATCTGTACCATTCGGGAGCTAACCAAACCAGCACAATGGAGATATGTCAACACAACAGCAAATCCAGCGGATTGTGCCTCCAGAGGCCAAGCATCAGGTAAACTAGTCTGCAACCTCAGTTGGATTCAAGGTCCTTTCTTTCTTCAAGAGAAAGAGTATTTGTGGCCAGAGAAACCATGGTCACTGGAAATCAACGATGATGACATGGAGGTGAGGAAGTCAGTTACCACTAACCTCATCCATGTAACCGAAAGTACGGACTCTGTGAACAAGCTCATTCAATACTATTCTAGGTGCTACAAATGAAAGAAAGAAGAGAATTACTGACAAAGGACAGCTACTCCCAAACTGATAAAGAACCACGACAGGTCATAAAGCAAGCCCAAGCCCATAAATTAACAAAAGGGAAAAAGGCTCTAACTGTCCAGGACTTAAAGAGGGCGGAGCATGAACTAGTCCACCTCTGTCAAGAGCAAAGTTTTCAAGATGAGGTATCAAGCTTGAAAAGGGGCGACTCCACCCTAAAGAAGCCCTTTGTACAAGTAAGATCCAATATTCCATGATGGATTGTTAAGAGACTGAGGTCAGCTCCGCAACTCATGCATGCCAGCAGAAGCCATGCACCCAATCATCATACCTAAAGATGCTCACATCACCACCTTGATACTGAGAGATATCCATGAAAAAATTGGACATAGTGGAAGGAATTACATGCTGTCTCATCTGCGCCAAAAATTCTGGATCCCCGACGCAAATTCCACTGTAAGGAAGTTTCTGTCTAAATGTGTCACCTGCAGGGCCAGAGGAGGGGAACAAAAAATGGCTGACTTGCCAAAAGATAGACTTCAGCCAGACAAACCACCATTTACGCATGTTGGTACAGACTACTTTGGACCTTTTTTGGTAAAAAGAGGACACTCAATCGTGAAGAGATGCGGAGTAGTTTTCACCTGCCTGACAACTAGAGCCGTGCACATTGGAATCGCTCACTTAGAGCTAACGACTATCCTGTGGCTTTGGAATTAAGTGTACTTTAAGTGTACTGTCGCCACTACAACAAGTTAGTGACGAAAACTAGTGATTTAGTTGGTTAGTTATTTACTTGGTTAGTTAGCTATTTAGTTGTTTGGTTGGTTAGTTAGTTGGTTAGTTAATTATTTAGTTGGTTGGTTAGTTATTTTCTTGGCAAGTTAGATATTTAGTTGGTTAGTTATTTAGTTGGTTAGTTATTTAGTTGGTTAGTTAGTTATTTAGTTGGTTAGTTATTTCATTGGTTAGTTAGTTATTTAGTTGGTTAGTTAGTTATTTAGTTGGTTGGTTATTTAGTTGGTTAGTTATTTCATTGGTTAGTTATTTCATTGGTTAGTTATTTACTTGGTTAGTTAGTTGGTTAATTCACTAAATCAGACATTTTGAACTTGTGTATGATGTTTGGTGTGGGAGAGTGAGTGTGTGTGTGTGTGTGTGTGCGTGCGCGTGCATGCGTGTGTGTGTGAGTGTGTGTACGTGCGGCGGAGTGTGATGTTTGGTGTGGGAAAGGGAGTGTGTGCGCGGTGTGCGTGTGCATGGCGTAAGCGGCGGCGTGTGTGTGTGTGTGTGGGTGTGGGAGAGTGAGTTCCTTTCACCACGTTGTAAACAATGATTCTCACTGAGTGACTAAAAGACTTTCCTCAGGTGATGGAGCTTCGGTTGGTGCAGCATAAATAAATTTAAAATAAGTGCAGCAGTGAAGCCTTCACACAGATTAAATCCCACAGATTACCGCTGCTGTTTATTCTCTGTCACTGCTGTGTTCTCTCCACACTGTTTGAAATGTGTTTGAAATATATAATTCAGACTTAACTCAGTGACGGTTACGCCCCCGGGGTCGTGACTGCTTGTTTCCTGTGTGTATGTGTGTGCATGTGAATGTGAGATGGGTTTCAGGTGTGCATGTCTTGAGTGAATGACCTGTGTGAGTGAGTCTAGGGTGGATCCTGGGAGCTGATCCTGGGACGACTTCCTCAACCACTCACAGCCAGACTGCCAGCAGACGTTTTGTGCTTGATTTTAATAAACCTCTAAAATGGTTTGTTTGACACAAGTGACACAAAGTGACCACACGAGGCAGCAGAGGACCAGCAGCTCCTGTGTCCCCGCCAGCTAACATCACTGATGTCTCTATGAGGTTTGGTGTGAGAGAGTGAGTATGTGTGTTTGTGTGTGTGTGTGCGTGCGTGCGTGCATGCGTGTGTGTGGGGGGGGGGAGTGAGTGGTTTACAAACTTCAGTGTCAGAAAGATCTGTTTGTAATGTTTTAAAGGTGATCGTGAACAACTTGAAAACCACACACACACACACAATAATGACAGCATGTGTCTGTTCAGCCACAACAGACCACCTTCTCGTGTGTGTGTGTGTGTGTGTGTGTGTGTGTGTGTGTGAATCTCAATTAATGGAAAGGAACGCTGGTCATGGACAGGAAGAGCAAAATTGGGAATGACTGTGCTCTCAGTGGAGGAGTGGAAGCAAATCAGATTTTATGACCTCACGTGTATTAGAGCGAAGAAGATTAGCTGAGAGGGCGAGCGATGGAGAGAGAGAGAGAGAGACTGTGTGTGTGTGTGTGTGTGAGAGAGAGATGAATGTTCCAGAAGCTGCAATTTGTTTTATTTTTCTAATTTCCTAACCCTCGTCAGGTTTCGGGGGATGCACTTAATAACCTTTATTTATCTGGAGAAGACTTAGACTGAGCACTATTACCACACACACACAAACACACACACACACACACACACACACACACACACACACACACACACACAGGTGTCAGGGAGGAAGAATGTAATTAATAATCACAGTGGGAAGGGTTTCACAGCTTAGTGCCTCAGTGTGTGTGTGTGTGTGTGTGTGTGTGTGTCTTCCCACAGACAACATTAATATCACATTATTTGTTTATTTTAATTCACTTTATGTTTTAGCCTAAAGATGTGATTTAATTTAATAGTTTCAACATATACACACACACACACACACACACACACACACTCTTTTATGAGTTGTTAAAGTAGTTTTGCTTGTGCTGTTACAACCATTGGATGTGGGAACAGACACACGTACGCCTGTACTCACACACACACACACACACACACACACTCTCTCTCACACACACACACACACACCAAACCTCATAGAGAAAATCAGTGATTTCAACATCACACACACACACATGCTGCCTCCATCACTGAGTTCATATGTCTGATTTTGTCACTTCAGTGTTTGAAATCATTTGTTCAGATTTTCTTCAGTGACACAAAGTGACCACACGAGGCAGCAGAGGACCAGCAGCTCCTGTGTCCCCTCAGCTAAAATCACTGATTTTCTCTATGAGGTTTGGTGTGGGAGAGTGAGTGTGTGTGTTCTGGTTCTCAGCAGCAGGGGGCGCTCACAGCACAGTCATCTGAATCTGTACCACCACACTTCTTTTTCTTTTACAGTGTTGTCACTTCAACATTTGCATCATCATCATCGTCACACCTGTGGTTCAGAGGTCAGAGGTCAGCACTTACTTTACATGTCAACAGGAAACAATGAAAGTACATGTGAAGAGCTTTACCACAGGCAACAGCAATGTGTGTGTGTGTGTGTCCAGGTATTACTAATGTTGTGGGGACCTAAACCTGTTTACACAGTCACATTATGGGGACTTGTCATCCTTGTGGGGACAAAAATCAAGTCCCCACAACGTAAATGACTACATTTTAAGGTGAAGACATGTTTTAAGGTTAGGTTGAGGTTAGAGTTAGGATTAGGATTAGGATTAGGATTAGGATTAGGGTTAGGATTAGGATTAGGATTAGGTCAGTAGTAATTGTGGTTAAGGTTAGAGTAAGACTCCAGGAAATGAATGTAAATCAATGCAATATCCCGTCAAGTCATGAATGTTGAACGTGTGTGTGTGTGTGTTCTAATAATACCAGGAGACATATTAGGACAGTGCAGCTCTGAGTCTCATGGACAGCTGATCACCGAGCAGCTCACGTTTCACACAAACAGCAAGTAAAAATAAACAGGACAGAGAGAGAGACACGTCTTTATCTCACTGTGAGACAGACGTCTGTAAACCTCTCTCTCACACACACACACACACACACACACTCACTCTCCCACACCAAACACACAGGAGTTGTTGATCCACTGCTGCCTCCATCACTAAATTCAAATGTGTTATTTTGTCACTTCAGTGTTTGAAATCCAACGTTCAGATTGACCTCAGTGACACAAAGTGACCACACGAGGCAGCAGAGGACCAGCAGCTAAAATCACTGATTTTCTCTATGGGGTTTGGTGTGGCAGAGTGAGCCTCAGTGTCAGGCTGGTGACCAGCAGGGGGCCAGTACTGTATGTTTACATGTTAAGTGTTTCCTTGTCTGTCAGTCAGTCTGTCACACACACACACACACACACACACTTATGTGAAGTGTTATTTCAGAAACAAACACGTCGAGAAACGACCACCTGGTTCAGACCTGCAGCCCCTTAAGACACACACACACACACAAATAATACAGTCAGTGTGTGTGTGTGTGGGTTGTGTCAACAGTGATTGGTATGCAGGGAATGTTTACATGAATCTGCTGCAGCTTACGCTGAATTTTACTCGGAAAAAAAGAAAAGGTTTATAAACCCAGTGAACCTGTGTGTGCATGTGTGCGTGCGTGTGTGTGCGATCATGTCTGACATGTTTCATAAAACTTCTTTAATCACAAACACTTGACGCATTAATCGAGTGTCAAAGATCTGATGTGATGTGAAACTGAGACGTCTCACTCTGTTGGATCTGAGCAAATAATGTTGTCAGAGAGAGCTAACTGGTGCTAAACAGCGCTAACAAAGCTAATCAGAGCTAACCAGTGCTAACCAAAGCTAATCAGAGCTAACAGCACTAACCAAAGCTAATCAGAGCTGACCAGCACTAACTAGTGCCAACCAGAGCTAAGAAGAGCTAACTAGAGCTGACCAGTGCTAACCAGAGCTAACGAGTGCGAACCAGAGCTAACAATGCTGTCACAGAGACTTAACTAGTGCTAACCAGAGCTGACCAGAGTGTGTGTGTGGAAAACCCCGGAGCTAACTGTTAGCCGTTAGCAGAGAGTTAACTGTAATTGTGTGAACTTGATTTTGCAGACTGGTGCAAAAGCAGCAGCAGTGAACCTACGATGTTGTTTCCTGTGTGTGAACGTGTGAGATGCTGTAAAGCGTGAATGTTTGTTTAATGTGATGCTAAAGTGTTTACACTGAAGCTGTTACAGCAGAATAACTCTTTTTATTCTGCTTTTCATTTATTTCAGAACAGGAAGTGATGACATCATATTAAGCATCAGAAGCAAAAAAAAACATGGACGTAACCGTGTCTCAGGCCAGACATCGTTAGCTATAACAACAACAACAAGGCTTTACTTGGTCTTTAGTTCACACTAACAGCAACAAATGTAAAGCAGCAGGATCCAGCGCCAAAGTCACTGAAGTCACTTTATGTTTGGCCTCTCAGCTTCAGGTTCACGTGGAAACGCGTCAACCAGAGGACGAAGACCGTGAGAAGACGACGACTGTAAAAAACAAACAAACCGGTGTGTTCATGAATTAGTGCCCTCATATGGCCGTGCTTTGACATTTATTGTGTGTGATTCCAACAACCACACGGTGATAAATGTCTAAGCATGTGAGTCAGCGTTCCCACACGTCCTTTAAACCCTTGAAAGTCTGTGGATTTGAAAAGAAAATTCAAGGCCCTTGAAAGTTTTTGAAAATGTCCCTAAATAGAAATGATAGTCCTTGAATTTTGGACAAGAAAGACATAAAGTTGATATTTAGGTAAATGTCTCCTGTCCCCAATGTTCGCTTCAGGTTTCCCACAGGTGCTTGAAATCCTTGAAAGAGCCATAATAAACATGGGTCATTGAGAGTGCTTAAATGTGGTGCAGTAAAGTTCAGTTGATATTTATGACGCCACCTACTGTTTGATGTTTACTGTTTGCTTGATGTACGTAGACGAGGCCGACGCAGGACAATGAGCGAGTAAAGTTAAGTTAAGAGAGAGAAAATGATGACATGATGCCCAGGGAAGGAAAATTTCAACATCTCTGTCTCTCCAAAGACAAACGAGAAAGACTGACTTTGACCAAGATCTTGAGGACATCACAGATGCAGAGCGTGCTGCACATCAATAAAATCAATAAAAAGGGACGCCATGGACAAAAGTTGTCCTCCCATCTTAAACTGTCAGCACATTTGGTCCTTGAATTTGAGGGAACTGGACCTGGAAAGTCCTTGAAAGGTCATTGAATTTGAGGCAATTTGACCTGGAAAGTCCTGGAAAATCCTTAAATTTGCAGGACCTGGAAAGTCCTTGAATTTGACCTGGAAAGTCGTCGAAGGTTCCTTGAATTTGGGCAAACTGACCTGGAAAGTCCTTGAATTGACCTGGAAAGTCACCAAAAGGTCACTGAATTTGAGACTATTTGACCTGGAAAGTCCTTGAAAGGTCCTTGAATTTGATGTCAAGCCCAGTGTGGGTGGGGCCAAAGTGACGTATCTTTGTAACAGTTTTCAAACTTTCAGACGTTTTGTTGCATCGTCTCCTCTTTAGTTGAATTCCAGAAGAAAAGTCTAAAACATCCTGTGATGTTCTAAAGGTCAGAGGTGGCAGATGTGTGAATGAAGGGGCAGGACTCTTTAACATCACCTATGCTAATGTATCTCGTACCCTGCTGAGGCCTGAGGACGTTAATAACAGAGGAGCAGCATGTGTGGAGGAGCTCGTCTCCATGACAACAGAGCAGGGAGTGAAGCCCTGTGACCTCTGAACCTTTAAACTCTGCAGCAGGCGTGAGAACAGGCTGTGACCAAGACATGATGATGAGCCATGATCAGACATGATGATGAGCCATGGTGAGACATGATGATGAGCCATGATGAGACATGATGATGAGACATAATGAGACATGATGATGAGCCATGATGAGACTGATGATGAGCCATGATGAGACATGATGATGAGCGTGGTAAGACATGATGAGAGATGATGATGAGCCATGATGAGACATGATGATGAGCATGGTGAGACATGATGAGAGATGATGATGAGAGACATGATGAGACATGATGATGATGATAAGACATGATGAGATGAGATTTGACATGATGATGCATACGATGAACATGATGATAAGACATGATGAGACGATGATCTATATGATGAGACATGATGATAAGACATGATGATAGACATGACATGATGATGCAATATGATGAGACATGATGACATGATGACATGATGAGACATGATGATGAGACATGATGATGCAATATGATGAGACATGATGATTGATACATGATGAGACATGATATATGAGACATGATGTTGAGACATATGATATTACGAGATATGATGAGACATGATGATAGGACATGATGTTGTGACATGATGATGCAATATGATGAGACATGATGACATGATGAGAATGATGATGATGCAATATGATGAGACGTGATGATGAGATATGATGAGACATGATATTGAGACATGATGAGACATGATGAGACATATTTATGAGCATGATGAGATATAATGAGACATGATGATGAGACATGATGATGAGCCATGATGATGAGACATGATATTGAGACATGATGAGACATTATGTGCGATATGATGAGACATGATAATGAGAGATGATGAATCATGATGATGAGACGTGATGAGGAGTTAAGGGGGTGGAGTGGCTCAGTGGTTAAGACCCTACCTTGTGTACCAAAGACATCATGGTCGCAAGTTCGATTCCACCCCTGGCAAATTGTACTTGATTCCATTGTAAGTCGCTTTGGATAAAAGCGTCTGCTAAATGACATGTAATGTAAAGACTCAGCATGTCTCAAAATGAAGACAAACTGTGGATGAGTGAAAAAGTTGTGATGTTTCTGTGAGGAAACTTTTACAATGAGCTTTGTTTGTTGCTGCTGTTCACGCTGTCCTGTCCTGAAGACCACATCTTCTCCCTGAAGGACAAACAACCAGATCAGAGACGTGTCCAGTGCTGTGGACAGTTATTGATGTGTGTGCAGACACAGCACAGATGTTTCAGACTGTAAATCCACACAAAGACAGAGGACGAACACAGAGGCTGCACTTTTCCTTCACTTCTTTGTTTTTGCTGCCAAGCACAAGATTCACATTCTCTTTGAAACATGTGAACTAAGAACAAAGCTCTCACTGCAGACTGAAGAGTCTCATCGTCTGATCATGAAGATTTAAACTGAATCTACACAAACACTGAGGACACACGTCAGTTTAGTCACTCTCCCACACCAAACCTCATAGAGAAAATCAGTGTTTTTAGCTGGCAGGGACACAGGAGCTGCTGGACCTCTGCTACCTCGTGTGGTCACTTTGTGTCACTGAGTTAAGTCTAAATTAAATATTTTAACTGAAGTGACAAAATAATACATTTGAACTTCGTGATGGAGTTCAAATGTAATCTAGCAGTAGATCAACAACTCCTGTGTGCTGTGTTGTTAAAATCACTGATTTTTTTCTTTGAGGTTTGGTGTGCGAGAGTGGGTGGTTTACAAACTTCATATTCCTGCCTAACAGTGAGATAAAGACGTGATCATGTGACGTAGATAACATAGACTTAAACTGATGCAGGTTTAATTCACTGAGTGTTTTAGAAAGCTGTTTTTCACCCCTACATTTCAGGTTGTTGGTTTCACCTGAGTCCAGGTGTGAATGGGTTAGGTCACCTGTTGTCTGAGTGTTGAAAGACAGCTCAGGACAGTGATGTGTGTGTGTGTAAGGCGGTGCATCGTAGCGCAGCATAAGCGCAGGAGAGTCAGTGGTATACCAACTTGACTCTGCTGTTGGAAAAGTCTTGTCTGATGGCTCAAAATTAAAAATGCTGATGACAGAAACTAAACGTGAACATAGAAATAACAGATGAATTAGTTTTTATATTGAAATCAACATAATTAATGTGTGTTTTTGTTAATGAAGACGACCTTGAATTAACCTGAACACCCCTGTGTCTGTATCTCTGTTGTTTCTCCTCTCTCTCTGTGTCTCACACTCGCCATCTTCCCTAGAGGCTGGATCAATGTGTGTGTGTGTGTGTGTGTGTGTGTGTGTGTGTGTGTACACATGCACTGATCAATGGTGATTACTAGCAGCCTCTCGGCTCTTTGTAATTGCAAACTGAGGAGTGATTGGCACTGAGCCACAGGCCACTGCCGCCACACACACACACAGTCTCAGCCTCAGATCAACTCTTTTAATCTGCTCTAAAACACCGATGTGACGACTTTGAGGTGAAAACTGTTGTTGACTGAAAAACGTAGTGTGTGTGTGTGTGTGTGTGTGTGTGTGTGTGTGCCTGCAGCCTTGTGTGGAAACGTTTGCTTGAAGATTCTCTTTGTTGTTGTGTTGTTTCAGTCTGATCTGTGTTTGTCTGTGTTTACTAAAATCACTTATTTATTTGTGATTATTTAAAGGTTGTGTGGACACAGGAGGTGGGCGTGGGGGTGGGGGGTGTTGTGTCTTGGTCCATTTATTCACTCTTTCATTCAGGAAAGTCAGTTTATTAAAACATGTGAATGTAAATATTTGCGTTCACTCTCTGAGCGAGCTCGTTCTCCTCCGTCCACGACTGAGGACACAGTGACTCCTCTGTGTGTGAAGACAGTGTCCACTCACAGTTCACACACACACATGCACTGTTGCTGCCTGTTAAACTGCGACTTTTATTTTGAAAACTGTGATTTAGTTGACCAAAAGAATCTCTGATTTTTATTTTAAACAGACATTTATTTTGAAAAACTGTGGGTTTGCTTTTAGTGGGGACAAAGAGAAATTTAGGCTTTTATTTTGAAAACCACTTTCTTGTGTTTTAACAAAAACAGAGACTCTGACTTTGAAAACTGTGGCCTTTTGTTTTAATGTGGACAGAAAGCCTTTTATTTTGAAAAACGCTTTGCTTTCAGACCATTAGACTTTTATTTTGAAATCTGCATGGTTGTGCTGCGCTGAATAAAATGGCCTCCATGTACAGATGTGGAAACAGCCAGTCACCAGGGGGCAATTGTGAACTGTTGTGATTTTCATTCATTCATAGGGTTTGAAGTGGATTCTGGATCCTGGATTCTGTACCTGAACCCGGTTGATGATCGTGAAACAAGAGTGAAGCGGACAACATGATTGGTCGATCCCTGGGGCAACGTAAAAAAAAAAATCTCATTTGTAAACATTGTAAAGAGTCACAACGTTTTATTTCAACACGATTCATTTTAACTGCTCAACGTTCGAAAATTCAATGAAACCACAAACATTCAGTTTCTGATGTGGCCCTCTGCTGTCTGTGAGAGGAACTACAACCTCACCAGGTCAGGGTGGTCCATACAGAGGGAATGGTTTACACAGAGGGAGCGGTTTACAAACCTTCACTGTTCTCCAAAACCTGTGAGGAACATGTCAGACCAGCAGCTCCAGAACCTGCGAGGAACATGTTAGAAACGAGCTCCAGAACCTGTGAGGAACATGTTAGATCAGCACCTCCAATCTGTAGAGACATGTTAGACTAGCAGCTCCAGAACCTGTGAGGAACATGTTAGACTCCAGAACCTGTGAGGAACATGTTGAGAACCAGCAGCTCCAGAACCTGTGATCATCAGCTCAGAACCTGAGGAACATGTCTAGAAAACCATGTTAGACCAGCCCAGAACCTCATGTTAGAAACCAGCTCCAGAACCTGTGAGGAACATGTTAGGGCTCAGAACTGTGAGAACATGTTAGACCAGCTCAGACCTGCGAGGGGCATGTTAGAAACCAAACATGAGATCCTCAGAGGAACATGTTAGACCAGCTCCACTCATGAGGAACATGTTAGACCAGCAGCTCCAGAACCTGAGAACCCAGCTCCAGAACCTGTGGGAACATGTTAACCAGCCCCAGAACCTGTGAGGAACAGTGTAGACCAGCAGAACCTGTGAGGAAACAGAACCTGTGTGAGGAACATGTCCAGAGCCCAGCAGCTCCAGCAACCTGTGAGGAACATGTTAGACCAGCAGCTCCAGAACCTGAGGAACATGAGCCAGAGCTCCAGAACCTGGGGAACTGCTGGAAACCAGCTCCAGAACCCAAGTCCAGCAGGTTAGACATGACCAGACAGCAGGGAACATGTTAGACCAGCAGCTCCACCTGGAGTGAGGAGAGTGAGGCCTAACCTGTGAGGGTATGTTGTAAAGCTCCATGTTGACCATGCTCCAGAACCTGTGAGGACATGTTAGACCAGCAGCTCCAGAACCCAAGTAGGAACATTAGCAGAAGCAGCAAGCAACATGCCAGCAGCTCCAGAACCTGTGAGGAACATGTTAGACCAGCAGCTCCAGAACCTGTGAGGAACATGTTAGAAACCAGCTCCAGAACCTGTGAGGAACATGTTAGACCAGACCTGCAGGAACATGTTGGAAACCAGCAGAACCAGGGAGGAGAACATGTACAAACCAGCTAACCAGCAGCTCCAGAACTCAGAGGACCTTAGCCAAGGCTCTCCCAGAACTACAGAGGAACATGTTAGACCAGCAGCTCCAGGGCTGCAGCTCCAGAACCTGTGAGGAGACATGTGTAGGAACCAGCAGCTCCAACCCAGAGGAACATGTTAGACCAGCAGCTCCAGAACCTGTGAGAACATGTTGAAGCAACCAGATCCAGCAGCCAAGTGAGAACATGTGGACCGGCCCAGAACTGTGAGAAGTGTTAGACCACAAACCCAATAGGGGGCATGTTAGACCACCAGCCCAGCCTGTGAGGAACATGTTGGACCAGCAGCCCAGACCCAGCCCAACCCCGCATGTTAGACCACCAGCTCCAACCTGAGAACATGTACCAGCAGCCCATACCTCGAGGAACATGTTAGGACTCCACTAGCCCAGAACCTGTGAGGAACATTTGACCAGCAGCCTAACTCAAAGTAGAACATGTTAGACCAGCAGCAGAACCTCCACCAGCATTCCATCAAGAAAGGAACATGTTGCAGCTTGTGAGAACATGTTAGACCAGCACTCCATAACTGAGGAACATGTTAGACCAGCAGCTCCAGCTGTGATAAGAAAAATCATCACCGTTAGACCAGCAGCTCCAGAACCTGTGAGGAACATGTTAGACCAGCAGCTCCTGTGTTACTGTGATCTTTGTAAGAAAAATCTGTTCAGAAAACTTCTGTAACTGCTGAAGTTTAACACATCACCACAGTTCACCATGTCACCACCCCGTGTGTACGTGTGCATGTATGTGTGTGTACGTGTGTGTACATGTGTCTCCTGATGTGAACGTCTGTCAAAAAAAGGGAGGAGGCAGTTTTGAGGGGAGGAGTCATGAAGAGGCGGTGATGCTCCGCCCCCTCTCTCAGCGTCAGCAGCAGTTGCAGCAGCAGTTCTCTCAGTAGCAGGACGTGTGTGTGTGAGAGAGAGAGGGAGAGAGAGAGAGAGAGAGAGAGAGAGTCCCGGTATCTCTATGGACGTGTGTGTGTGTTCGGTCAACGGAGCCACACACACACACACACACAATTAGAGTCGCGATCTTTGTTTCGTCTTTTCTTCTGTGAATCGCGTCAATATTTTCTCACAGAATCTCAGTGTGGATTTGTTCTGAACCGGAACCGGAGCGGGAGGAGCAGGAGCAGGAGGAGCAGAAGGGGCAGCAGGAGCTGGAGCGGGAGCAGGAGGAGTAACGGCTCTCACCGGAGCTCAGTCACGGTCAGTTCATTGTTATCAACGCAGCGTTTCCTGCGCTGTCCGTGTGTCCGTGAACGCAGCACCGTGTGTTTGTGTGTGTGTGTGTTTATTTTGCTGTAAAGAGCAAGTGCTCGCCCAGCTACTGTATGTGTGTGTGTGTGTGTGCGTGCGTGCGTGCGTGTGTGTGTGTGTATCGTCGCTGTTGCTACAACGTTTCATTTGGGGCTGACTGTGTTTTACAGCAGCAGCAGAAGGTGGAGATGTTGTTACTGTAGCTGTGGTGTTTCCTCTGAGCTCAGGTTATTTTTAGTCCTCTCTCTCTGTCTGTCTCTCTCTCTCTCTGTGTCGCTGTCTGTGTCTCTCTCTCTGTGTCTCTGTCTCTCTTTCTGTGTGTCTCTCTCTGTGTGTCTCTCTTTCTGTCTCTCTCTCTCTCTGTCTCTCTCTGTTATTAACCGGCTTTCTGAGCCACTTATCTCTGCTGCCTCTCCTCCTCTCCTCGTTCCCTTTTGTCTTTCCTTTCCTACATACCCATGTGTCCTCCCTCCCTGCAGGACAGCTGAACATGGACAGGTGTGTTTTTAAAGGCCTGACACTCACTGAGGTCCAACCCATGGCTCTGGGTTCATGGTTGGTTCAGTTCCACTCGGTGGAAGAGTCCATTGTTCTGAGTGGGAGAATCTCTCAGGTTGTGGGTTTGATTACCGGCTCCGCTCGTCTATGTGCCGATGTGTCTTTGGGCAAAGACACTTAAGCCCACGTTGTGTGAGTGAGTGAGTGAGTATGAAAGATGAGTGAAAGATGTGCAGTATGAAAGGGTGAGTGAATGGCAAAACTGTAATGTAAAGCAGCTTTGAGAACACCTCTGTGTGTGTGTGTGTGTGTGTGTGTGTGTTAATAGAAGTAAATCAATACTTTGTCCCTTCATCACACACACACACACCTGTTGGAGGTTTACTGGATGATCACATGACTAACATCATTATTATCAAAATTGATTAATTCTCTGGAATAATCTGTGCTTCACCGATGCCTTGCTCGGTGAAACCAGGTCGGGCAGATTTTCCAGCTCCAAAGGAGAGGTAGAGGAATTCCTGAGGAATGCCTGTGACCCACACTGGCCTGAAGACCCTTCACAAGACCTTGGGAAGGGAGCCTCCAGACCTCCAGACTGGGTGTCCTGCCCTACAAGGTCTACAGGAAAGGCCCACTGTTGCTATGTACACTGTGGACGCGACCGGGAGGGTGACAGAGGGCTGGAACCCTCTGAGATTACGTCTCCCTTCTGAGTGTAGAAGCCAAGACTTTCCTCTCGAGTGATGGAGAATGGCTATTTAGACCCTGGCCTTGGCACACTACCAGATCCCAGACAGAATCAGGTTCAGGACCTCATGGGCAGGTCCTGGAGGAAGGGGATTGTTACAGGATGCATCCTGTGCATCATGGGGATGAACCTCCAGATGAACCAGTGACTGCAACAGGCAAGGTGGGTCCTGAAGACTCTGGGGGAGGTGGCGTCATGGACAAGGATGGTCTTCAAGCCCAGGAAGTCGTGGAACACGGAGGGAGGGGAGTCAGAGTGAAGTGGTTTGAGGACTCCCTCAGGGACAGGAACTCAACAACAGCTCAGTGAGGAGGATCAGACCGACCACGACTCCAGGCTTGGATTTACTCGTTTAACAAAACTTTGTCCACTTTGTTTTTCTCATTTCATTTCAGGATGAGTCGCCTCAAACTAAAACATCGATTAAAATAAGAAATAAAATCCCTCCTCCTCTTCCTCCTCCTCCTCCTCCTCCTCCTCCTCTGATGATCAGATGTTCATATTTGGTGCATGTATGAATGAATCCACTGCTGTTTACACATGATTGCCCACCAGAGGGAGCTCAGCCGTGCACCAGCAGTGGTACACACACCACAGTTTGAGAACCATGGCTCTAAAACACACAGCAGTAATTCAGTGGATTAACACGTGGCGACCATGTGGTCGGGAGATGAACGACTGTTTTATTGATTTTAATTTAGTGCAATTTCACTCAGCCTAGCGTGTGCGTGTGTGTGTGCATGCGTGTTTGTGTGTGTGTGTTTGTGTGCGTGTGTGTAAACATGGTGGCAGTGCAGAGTCATTAGTTCTGGGGCATTAACTGCATATGATTGGACACAACATGATCACCCCCTGTCTTTTGTTTTGGCTGGTTAGTCTGCTGCTCATGGAGCCAAACATCTCTCTCTCTCCCTCTCTCCCTCTCTCCCTCTCTCTCTGGGTTGCCATGTCAACCGAGGACGTCCTCACCACCACAACACCACAGTTATGTCAACAAATGCTATGAAACACAACTTTTAGATTTATGAGCACAATCACACGGACGTGACGTGATCATGTGGACATTTCCTCATGTGTGCAGGAAACAAAGAAGAACGGCACCGGTGCTGGTTTCACGCTTTAACAGAACCTGACTATCAGCCTTATATGCTGCCCCCTGGTGGTCTTTATGAGTACGTAATCAGCTGGACTGGACGTCGTTTCTATATCGTCGTATATATGTATACTCATATATGAGTATACATAACAGCATACATGGTGTGTGTGCGTGTCTCTGTCCCTGTGTGTGTGTCTCTGTGTGTGTGTGCATGCGTGTCTCTGTCCCTGTGTGTGTGCGTGTGTGCTTGTCTCTGTGTGTATGTGCGTGTGTGTGTGAGAGCTGCAGACACAGTCACCTGTTTGTAAATGTAGTGAAAACTGTGGCGTGTGAAAACACGTTGCTCTGTGGAGGAATTTTAAACTTCTCCACGACCACAGCAGCCACAGAGCGTCTAAGCATAACGGTGCAGTAACCATGGAGACGGACGGGGGAGGGAGGGAGGGAGTGGGGGAGGAGTTGAGAAAATCGAAAAAGTCAAATAGTTGAATAATGTTTGGTTTCAGTTTGTGGTTAAAGATGACGAGTGAGTGAGTGAGTGAGTGAGGGTTGTTTAACGTCAACAAACAAACAAATAAATATGAAACATGAGAGACACACACACACACAGAAGCAAAGGAAATGAGATCCAGCAGAAACAGACACGTTAAATTTAACAGTCAAACAACACCGTGTGTGTGTGTGTGTGTGTGTGTGTGTGTGTGTGTGTGTGTGTGTGTGTTAGATTCTGAATCGGTGACTTTGTTCCTGGCATCGAGTCAAAGTCACACACTCATGCAAGCAGAGGCAAACACACACACACACACTCACACTGTGTCTCTGCAGCTGCTGCATGTGTGTATCACTGCGGCAGACGTGACCCACGTGTCATGTGACGTGAAGTTGACCCACATCAGAGGTCAGAGCTGAGTTTATGTCATGTGACCACAGACAGGTGAGCGGACCTGTGATCAGCTGACATCCTCCGGACGAGGACAGAGGCGGGGTTTCACTCTCACTGATTAATGACACAACTGAAGGAGCACAAAGGGGGCGGGGCTTAACTTTACTGTAATTTGTTACAACTCTGAAAATTAAAAAATAGTCACTGACGTGTGTGTGTCTGTGTGTGTGTGTGTGTGTGTGTGGAGTCTTGTGTTGCCCGGCTGTCATTTTCTGTCAAACTGTCCCCAGCTGTCTCTAGCTTGCTCACACACACACACACACACACACACACAGACACACACAGCTGTCCCTGTAGCTCCTCTCTTAGCTGGTGGTCTCAGTAGAACATCATTTTCAGGAATGACAGTTGCTCACTTTCTCTCACACACACACACACACACACACACACACACAGGAGTAGTTGATCCACTGCTGCCTCCATCACTAAGTTCAAATGTCTGATTTTGCTCAGATTGACCTCAGTGACACAAAGTGACCACACGAGGCAGCAGAGGACCAGCAGCTAAAATCACTGTTTTCTCTCTGGGCTTTGGTGTGGGTGAGTGAGTGAGTGAGTGAGATAAAGAATGAAATGTAGAACTTTAATAACAAAGACACAGCGAAGACGAGCTGATGCATTACATGTTCTGCCTCTGTGTGTGTGTGTGTGTGTGTGTGTGTGTGTGTGTGTGTTTTTGCAGTAGTTGCAGTGTTATAATTAACCTTCTGAGACACACATGCACACACACACACACACACATACACAGAGGGGGTGAAAGCGCTGATGATGCGTTGACGTCCTGAAAACACAGCTCTAATCAAAGTGGGCGTGTTTTTTGGCTGCGTTTGCAAAACACTCGCAACTCCCATGACTCCGCCCCCTGCTGCTGCTGGTGTTTTTTTTTGTTTGTTTTTTTAATCCTTGTTTTTTGGGGAAACGTGAAGTGCGGAGTGGGCGTCGACAGGATGTTGCTCCAACATTTTTTTGATCCATCTGTTTTTTTTTTTGTTTTTTTTTCAAACATCCCAGTTGAAACAACAGTGTTTGGTCGTCACGGCGACTGTTGTTCGGGGTTTGGTTAGGAGAGGTCGTCCGTGTTTAAAACAAACGCTCCTCGCTGTGTTTGTAGAAGACGTGGACACACCTCCTGTATGTCAGGACCACGGGGTCAGGGGTCACTGTCACAACAACATGGCCTCAAAATGGCCTCCGCACCTTAATATGATGTTTATCACAGGTTTTTAGCCATTTAAAGGGACACAGGCTGACCATTATTTGACACTTTCAAACAAACGTTTTTAACACAAAAAAAGTGAAAACTGAATTGAAATCTGGGCGACTCAAAGTTCTGCTTGAATTTTTCACCATTTGAAATATGGTGAAAAATATCTTTATGTTTGTGATTGATCGATTAATCATTAAAATTCAGCCCCTTTGTAAACCATTCACTCTCTCCCACACACACACACACACAGGTTGATCCACTGCTGCCTCCATCACTGAGTTCAAATGTCGGCTCAGATTGACCTCAGTGACACAGAGTGACCACACGAGGCAGCAGAGGACCAGCAGCTAAAATCACTGATTTTCTCTATGAGGTTTGGTGTGTGAGAGTGAGTGGTTTACAGACTTTGTGATCATGTGACGTAGATATCGTAGACACATCATAGACTTGTGGTCGAGTTTACGTCTTGTGTTCAGAGGAACACTCACTCACTCACTCACTCACTCACTCACTCACTCACCCACCATGTGGCGTCGGCTTCCTGCCGGGTCGTATTCACTCGTGACTTGACACTGCTGTGTCATTTCGCTCGACTTACCACTACAGCTAGAACGCTTCAAGTAGAACAAACTATGAAAGTCTGAAGTCGTCGGAAGTCGGCGTCGTGGAGGCTTTCAGCTGTCCCGGGATCGTCGGACAGTCAGTCTCGAGTTCTGCGAGTTCTGCTCCAGCAATGTCGATGCCTGGGCGGGCTGATCATGCTGGGTAGGCTGACCGGACTGCTGTTGTTTGAGTTCACATGTGTCTGTCACCGCGAGCACTCCTTCCTCTCTGCTGGAGCTCTGCTTGTTTTTCTCTGGACTTTTCTTTCTTCACCTTCATAACATCCGTGTTTGTTGTTCTCCTGCGGCGCCCCCTGCTGTCGCCTCGCCCCTCTTTCTGTCAATCAAAGGGTTTACAGTTTATTTACAGTCAAAGGATGAGTGAGTGGATGATTCTACAGCTGGAACTTGTTTTTATCGTTTCACTGGGAGCGTTTGAGTGATGCTGATGTAACCAGGTTATATTTTAACCCTTAAACTTACATGTAAATATGTTCATATAAACTCAAAAGGGTCTGGGATCACAACTTAAGATAAAATAAAAATGTGCAGTGTATAAATAATAATAAGAAAATATGCTGGCCAGATTGTAGGAACAATCTTACTGGCAGAGCGACAGACGTTCATCCAGAACCCAGGCCTGAAGTCCCGAATCCCGCCCGTAGCTTGACCACAATCTTCTCCCCCTCCTCGCAGTGTGACTCCGCCCCTCCTCGCTCTGTCACGTCACACACACACACACACCAGCCGCGCTAATGTGAAATAAAATGACTGTCAGACACCAACATGGAGACTCCACTGTAAGATTTCCACTCTCATATCCGGAGCTAACGTACACGACGTGCTTCTCCTTCAGCAGATCGTAAAGAAAAAAAAGAAAAGAAAAAGAATCACAGGTGTATCCCAGAAGCCACCTGGTGGACTTGACTGTAAACCGCCCGAAACTGCTGTAACTGTTGGAAATCATAACAAAACAGTGAAAAAATAATATAACGGTGCCTGATAGCAGTTTAAATAGAAACAAATCATTTTTAATGTTTTAATGTTAAGTGTTTTTTTAGTACTAAAGCCTGTGAACGACCATAAACACTTCAGATATTATATTATAATTAATTTAATTACTTCATCAAAAAAATACAGTAATCCTCACTAAGGGTGGGATACACTGAGACTCCGCCTCCTTCACACATAATCATATCAAACACGACCCGCCTCTGCTCTGCTGCTGTATGCACACAAACGCTCCCTCAGTCAGATCTGACAGATAAAGACGCGCGTAATAAACCGTTACATTGTTTCTGTTCATGAAGAACAAAGACATGAACACATGAACAGTGACAAACTGCAGCTTTAATGACATGAACACATGAACACTCACTCTCCCACACCAAACCTCATAGAGAAAATCAGTGATTTTAGCTGCGAGGACACAGGAGCTGCTGATCCTCTGCTGCCTCGTGTGGTCACTTTGTGTCACTGAGTTAAGTCTAAATGAATTATTTTGTCGAATTCACTAAAATCAGACATTAGAACTCAGTGATGGAGGCAGCAGTGGATCAACAGCTGCTCTGTGTGTGTGTGTGTGATGTTAAAATCACTGATTTTCTCTGTGAGGTTTGGTGTGGAGAGTGAGTGTGTGTGTGTGTGGGGAGGAGCTTCCTGTCACAGAGACATAAAGACGGAGAGATCCTAAAATGGTGCTGTGATGTATCCGTGACCTCTAGTGTAGAAATGGAAAAACCTGTGATTAGTAAAGGACGTATGATTTATGACCGTGAGACCTGTCGCAGTGACAGAGGCTCCTCCCACATCCTCCTGAAAAAGAAAGTGTGTGTGTGTTACAGTTGTCAGTGTCACCTTTCTGTCTCTGAGCTTCCTCTCGGACTCAAGACTCCAGCGCGCTGTCGAGGGAGGAGCCAGAGGAACGCCGACCTTTAAAGAGCGACTCGAGTGCTGAGACAAGATGTCTATCTCTGTGATTGGTCACCACAGGGGAAATTCCTTTGCTCTAATTGGCCGCTGAGTGGTGACTCTGCGTCCTGATTGGCTGCTGAGAGAAATTCCACAGGAGGAATTTCCTGCTCTTTGATAGGTGTCTTTTTGTCTGATTGTTTAGTGTAACTGCAGAGGGAGGGATACGTCACATGACCACGTCTTTATCTCACTGTTCACCTGAATCACAAAAGATCCTAAAATGATGGTGTTTGTGGTGTGATGGGATTTTTCTGGTGTAAAAACTGAAAATCATGTTGTAATCTGAGATTATGTGAAGATCTGAGTCTTCTTGTGTTCAGCTAAATTCCTGGTCTTCAGACTTCAGCAGCTCTCGAGGGCGTCTCTGACATGTTGCTGCTTGTCGTGTGTGTGTGTGTGTGTGTGTGTGTGATCGGACTTCCCACCTCCACCTCTTTTTTTTCTCTCTCCACCTGAGGGGAAGGAATCAAAGCAAGTCTAGAAATGTTACCTTTGGTGTCTCTAAACCTTCCTCCTCCCTCTCTTCACCCCCATACACACACCCTCCGGTACTGACTTGAAAGTCTCAGGTCTCATGACTCCGCCCATGACACCTCGCCTTTATCCTTCATCTGCAAAGAGATCGCAGTTTTCACATCATCTTCAGCTGTTTCCAAAAACTCACTGAACACTTTTCTCACTGTTCCGTCAACACACGGATCCTTCTTAGTCAGAGGACCGAGATGATTTATTTAAACATTACAGGACAAATTTGAATGAAATGTGTTTCTACTCAACTGAGAAATAACAAAATACAACAGCAGTGGACGTGTTGTTAGCATGTGTGTTGGTGGAAAGCATGTGTGTTGTTGGTGGACGGTGTGTCTTTGGTGGACATGTGTGATGTTGGTGGATGTTGTTAGCATGTGTGTTGTTGGTGGCGGTTGGTGTGTTGTTGGTGGACATGTGTGTTGTTATGTTGTTGCATGTGTGTTTTGGTGGACGGTTGTTAGCATGTGTGTTGTTGGTGGTGTATGGTTAGTATGTGTGTTGTTGGTGGTGGTGTTAGCAGCATGTGTGTTGTTGGTGGGTGTGTCTTTGGTACGTGTTGTTAGCATGTGTGTTATGGGTGTTGTTAGCATGTGTGTTGTTGGTGTGTCTTTGGTGTTGTTAGCATGTGTGTTATGGGTGTTGTTAGCATGTGTGTTGTTGGTGGGTGTTTGGTGGACGTATGTTGTGTTGTGTTGTGTGTTGTGGGCGTGTCTTTGGTGGCGTGTTCTTAGCATGTGTGTTGTTGGTGGGCGGTTGTTAGCATGTGTGTGTTGGTGGTGTTGTTAGCATGTGTTGTTGGTGGGTGTGTCTTTGGTTGTTGTTAGCATGTGTGTTGTTGGTGGCGGTTGTTAGCATGTGTGTTGTTGGTGGGTGTGTCTTGTTCTGTGTCTTTGGTGGCGGTTGTTGGCATGTGTGTTGTTGGTGGACGTGTTGTTAGCATGTGTATTGTTGGTGGGTGTGTTGTTGGTGGATGTGTTGTTAGCATGTGTGTTGTTGGTGGACGTGTCTTTGGTGGACGTGTTGTTAGCATGTGTGTTGTTGGCGGACGTGTTGTTAGCATGTGTGTTGTTGGTGGGTGTGTCTTTGGTGTACGTGTTGTTAGCATGTGTGTTATGGGTGGGCATGTCATTGGTGTCATGTGTGATTCAGCGTGTCATGTCTGGTGTGAGGTGATAGGTGGCGCCGCGTTCAACATTAAAGAGTAAAAGCATGTTTCTAACTAAAGACGGAGAAAGTTTTCACATTGTGTCCTGACACTGAAAACAAATGCTCCTCCCTCACATTCCTTCTCTCTTTTTAGCCCTCTCACCCCATTTACCCCCCTCCTCCTGAGAGGAGGTGCGGTGGTGAAGCGGGCGAGTGTCCAGTGAACACTGTATTTATAAACCTGACGGTGGAGAAGAGGTGTCATGTCTGGATGTTTATTTTGATCTCAGAGCAGCTGGTGTCTGAAAAATCTAATATGAACACAATATTGTGTTTAACGCGCACGTTTGCATCATGTTAACCTTTTATCTTCATTTTATGTATATATATGCAATATATACATACATATATACAAATACGTACATATACATATATGCATACATGTACATATGTACACATATATGTATACATATACACACACTGCCTGGCCCAAAAAAAAGTCCCACCTAAAAAAACAAAAAGGGTCACATGGTTGGAGCGCCTTTAGCTTTGATTACTCACTCATTCACTGTGGCATTGTTTCCATAAGCTACTGCAATGTCACAAGAATTATTTCCGTCCAGTGTTGCATTCATTTTTCACCAAGATCTTGTTTGATGATGGGAGAGTCGGGCCACTGAGCAAAGCCTTCTCCAGCACATCCCAAAGATTCTCAATGGGGTTAAGGTCTGGACTCCAATGGTGGCCAATCCATGTGTGAAAATGATGTCTCATGCTCCCTGAACCACTCTTTCACAATTTGAGCCTGATGAATCCTGGCATTGTCATCTTGGAATATGCCCATGTCATCAGGGAAGAAACAAATTTTGATGGAATAATCTGGTCATTCATTATATTCAGGTAGTCAGCTGACCTCATTCCTTGGGCACATAACGATGCTGAACCTAGACCTGACCAACTGCAGCAACCCCTTACCTATTTGCTTAGTTAAATCCAGGTGGCGACTTTTTTTTGGCCAGGCAGTGAATATATGTATGTATACAGTCTAACTCCCTCTCTCTCTCCCTCTTTTTCTAACCCCTCGGGGGAAATCATTTGTTGTGACACACACTGGCACAGGAGGAGATCCTGTGCTCCATGAAAGAGCTGAGTGAATAACAAACCCCAGAGTCCACATACACACACACACACTGACCTGGGCCTCCATTCATCCGTGGTTCCAGTAAAGCTTTGACCGCTCAGGCTTTGTTAGCTAATCCACGGTCTCACCATACATCACCTCCACTCTGTCCATCTGTCCGTCCACATGTATATGATTGTGCAAAAGCTCAGTATATCGCTGTATGGTGGTAATATTATATCGGGACTCAAATATTGTGACTTAAATATCGTGATCACAAAAGATCAAGATCGCAGTGTCTCTGGTGATCACAGCCGAGACATGATCGGATATTTTTGGGTCATTTTTTTTCTGTTTGTCTGATTTGTCTCGTTCAAATAAAACAATTATATTCTTGTCAAAATACACTAAACTTTGATAATAAAGTGTGTGTCTCTCTCTGTCTGTCTCTCCACAGATCTGTGAGTGTGATGGAACTCCTGACCCTGTGAGGGGGGAGGAGGACAAAAGAGCGAGGGAGGAGGACGAATAACTCCAAAGGAAAGTGGAAGAAAGAGGACAAAAGAGATTCCTGCTCGGCGCCAGGCGAGGACAAGAGTGGGCGGAGACGGAGAGGGAGGGAGGGAGCTTTGAAAAGAAGGATTTGCTGGATCTGTCGGGGGTGCATGCTCCTCCCCCCTGACCCCCCCCTCCTCCTCCCACTTGGACGTCGTCCTCTTGTTTCTTTTTTCTTGGCCGATAACAAAGGTGAAGAATGTGTGGTGAAGTGAGAGTGGGCCCCCTGCTGGTGACCAGGGTTCTGGACGTGAGACTCTCCAGGACGTGCGCTCTTCTGCTCTTCTCACTCGTCACCATGGCGACCTGGCTGCAGCCGCCGGTCCACGCCCAGGTGGAGATCGACGCGCTGAGAGAGGGCGTGGTGTTGGCGGAGGCGGGAGGGCGCGGCGAGCTGGAGGCGTCCATGTCCTCGTCTCTCCTACAGGAGTTCCGCGAGGTGACGGAGCGGATCGGGGCGATGGAGGGCGGAGCTCAGCAGAACAGTGCCCCGCCCACTGCCTTCCCAGACTCCTCAGCAGTGGTGGGTCGAGTCTTTCAGATGAAGGTGCCAAACAAGATGGAGGACGTTTACGTGGGCGATGTCGTTGAGGTGAGTTTGTTTGTTGGCTGTGCTGTAATGTCTTATTTTGTTCAGATTGACCTCAGTGACACAAATTGACCACACGAGGCAGCAGAGGACCAGCAGCTCCTGTGTCCTCGCAGCTAAAATCACTGATTTTCTCTATGAGCTTTGGTGTGGGAGAGTGAGAGGTTTACAAACTTCAGTTTAACAGTGCATTAAAGACTTGATCATGTGACGCACACATCGTAGACTCAAACTGACGCAGATTTTCATCTCTGTTCTAGAGTGGACAACAACTCAGCGTGGTTGTCAGAACGTGTTTCTGTTTGGAACGCTCCCACTGGACACTGGCTGTGTGTCTCAGACAGCGTCACATGACAGCGTTGGACACTTCGCAGCGTCACTGCAATGTCACACAGCAGCGTCACAATGACAGCGTCACAAACAGCGTGCAGCGTAGCGCCACAACAGCAC
This sequence comes from Solea senegalensis, assembly GCF_019176455.1. Taxonomy (NCBI): domain Eukaryota; kingdom Metazoa; phylum Chordata; class Actinopteri; order Pleuronectiformes; family Soleidae; genus Solea; species Solea senegalensis. The sequence continues at coordinate 1,322,410 of NC_058024.1, forward strand.
CACAATGACAGCGTACAACAACAACAGCTGCAACATCACAGCAACAGCCACAACAGCGTCCGACAGCGCCACAACACATCACAACAGCATCACAACAGCACCACAATGAGAGCACCCAACAGCACCACAATGACAGCACCACAACAGCATCACAGCAACAGCGTCACAACAGCGTACACAACGACAGCGCCACAATGACAGCCTCACAACAACAGCCTCACAGCGACAGCCTCACAGCGACAGTGTCACAGTGTGTTTGTGTGTGTGTGTGTGTGTGTGTGTGTGTGTGTGTGGGTGGGTGAGTGTGTGTGTGTGTGGGTGGGTGGAGCTGGCAGAGCATTAGCAGTGGAAAACTGCTCCCCACACACACACACACACACACCCACACACACACACACACACAAACTCAGAACATATGAGTCACCCTCACTGTGATGCGTTCACTGACCATGTTGCTCTGTAATTAAACATCAGACGAAGCTTCGTTTTGATTCATATGTTCCAAATGAGAGAGTCGTTCACCCCCCCAACTTTGACCTTTGACACACAAACTGTTTCTGACTCTGTGAGTGTCCCGGCGTTGTTGTGTTGTTATGGTGTGTCCTCCTGTTGCCAAGTAACCACAAGTTTTTTGCAGTGGCCCCACCCTCGGTGAGTGTCTCTCGTCTCTCATTGGTCGCCTAGTCTCGGTGAAGGCGGCCATGTTTGGTGTGTGACGGTGAGAGCGGCAGGTTTATATTTAGATGCTGGAGTTTGTTTAAAGATGACACGTAAAGGTCGGAGTTCACCGGAGATTAAAGGGAAAATGAGGGCGGGTCTACACATCTGACTGTGCTGTGAGCGCCCCCTGCTGTAAAATCAATTTAAGAACATGAACACATCTTTATCTGACTGTGAGAGCGACATCTCCCACACACACACACAGGAGCTGCTGGTCCTCTGCTGCCTCGTGTGGTCACTGTGTGTCACTGACGTCAAACTGAACAAAGGATTTCAAACAATGAAGAGACAAAATAACACATTTGAACTTAGTGATGGAGGCAGCAGTGTGTACGTGTGTGCACGTGTGTGTGTGTGTGTGCGCGTGCGTGTGTGTGTGGTTTGTTCTCTATTAACAGTCTTGGTTGTGTTTACTAACAAAGTAAAAGTCTCAGTAGTTGTGCTTTTATTTTGGCGGGGTTTTGGACGTCATGTTGCAGTTTCACAGTGTGACGCGTGTTCTCACTGATGAACTTGGTACTTGTGTCTGGAGGGTTGCTGGTTCGAGCTGAGGAGCTCCTGAGCAAGGCACTGACTCCCCACTGTGACCCGGTGTCAGGTCAGAGTCTGTGGCGCCCCCTAGAGGAGGCTGCCGGTGTTTTCTCGTCACATGATCACATGTCCACAGCGCCCCCTAATAAACACAGTGTGTTTACACTGTTTTCACCAGGAAACAGGAAGTTTGTCCAAACTGAGTCAAACTTCACACGTCCTCCTCCTCCTCCTCATTCTCCTCCTGTTTCTCCTCCTCCTCGTCCTCATATTTTCCCAGAATCCCTTGCTTCCTCTCTGGATGAATATGAAACAGTGTAATTCACTCTCTCATAAACATCAGTCCATCTCTTTCTCTTCTCACATTTTCCACTGGAAACAATTCACTGGGCCAACAGCCCCGCCCCCTTCTCCCCCTCCTCCCCCCTCATGTGTAACCTCTATCTTGCTGCACTGTTTTTTCTTCACTTCCATCCTCTTCCTCTTCCCTTCATGCTCTCTCTCCATGACAAGTCTAATTTCACCCTCAGCCATATCATGCCGTCCACACCTCCTCCTCTCCTCCTCCTCCTCCTCCTCCTCCTCCTCCAAAATATGAGTCTTATCTGTGGAGCTGTCGGGTCGACGCTAACAATGGCCTCTTTTCTCCACGTTCTCTTCTCGCCACAACAATGAGTCGCTTTATTTTCCCGTCGGCTGAGAGACTCCACACCTCCTCCTCCGCTCCTCCTCCTCTTCTCTCTCCCTCATTCTTCTTGCTTGATCTGCGTCTTTTATTCCCTCCATCCTGCTCGTGTGTATGGATGTGGGTCATAGTTTCAAAGGTCTCGGCAGTGACAGTAAATCTTATAGAAAGTATATCATTGAACATAAATAGAATCAGAGCTGACTTTGTTGTTGTTGTGGTTTCACAGTTTTAAAAAAACACACACACGTTTATACTGTATATATACATATACACTGTGTATATGTATATATATATACATATATACTGTGTAGACGCGGCGTGTTCTCCGCGGGTGACAGCCGTGTCACCCTTTCATCCTTTAAATCATGCATGAGCCTGTCATTTCCCAGAGGCCCCGGCTGCGTGGTGCGTTTGAGTTCATTTCCTCGTGGAACAGTTTGTTGTCTTTGTTCTGAAAGCTTCTGTTACGTCTTTGACCTTCGCCGTCCTTGCAGTCCGGATTCTTCTGGCTCATCTCAGCTCCTCAGCACAGAAATGTTCCAAACGCAGGTTTTCCCCCGTCGCTGCTCTAAAGGCTCAGGCTGCGTCTGTGCCGGTGTCCAAGCGTACGTCCCTCCGTCCGTCCGTACACAAGCTCTAAAGACACGCGTGACCTTCAGCAGAAGATCTGTCCTGACATTTCCAAGGATTTCATGCATGTTCGTTCCTCTGCACAGGAAGTGCTTTAATGATTTTAAAAACACGGACAGTGATGAATGGTTTATTGAAACAGTTAATACATTTAGAAATGGACAAATAATGGAGTGGATGAGTGGATGCAGCTCTGTGGGTCTCGTTTGGGCTCAGCTCCATTTGTTTATGATTATTTGTTAAAAGTGCAGCTGGTGGGACGTGTGTGTGTGTTTGATTCTGTGTGTGTGTGTGTGTGTGTGTGTGTGTGTGTGTGTGTGTGTGTGTGTGTGTGTGTGTGTGTGTGTGTGTGTGTTCCTCCATCAGCCTCCTGTCATCTCCACTTGCATAATTGAGTCAATTTAATTTTGGTCATGTTTATATCGTGTGTCAGCGTCAGTGTCAACGTGTGTCATTTTCTTTCAGATGACTGAGATGGCGAAGGATTCGCTGCCCGTGTGGCTGCACTGGGACGCCAGCAGCCGAGTCCTGCAGGGTCTCCCTCTGGAGGAGGACAAAGGCGTCCATTACATCTCCGTGTCCATCTCCAACAACACCAAATCCACATCCTCTGAGGTCTTTTCCATTGAGGTACACCCTGAAGATCACTCGGACTCGGACGCAGCCCAGTCAGGGTCCAACCAAGCCCCCACTGAAGACGCCGTCCAGCCGTTCATGTGTGGCAACGAGGAGCCTGTCACTGTTCTGACGGTGATTCTGGACGCTGATTTAACCAAGATGAACTCGCAGCAGAGGGTGGAGCTCCTGGATAACATGAAGGTTTTCTCAGGGGTGGAGCTGCAGCACATGAAGATCCTCCCTGTGGTCAACAATCGGCTGTTTGACATGTCTGCTTTCATGGCCGGGCCAGGAAATGCTAAAAAGGTGAGTCAATGATGAAATGAGAATCAGTGTTAATGAAGTACATGCACATATGCTTTTGTGGTTAATCAAACACAAGCGAGCCAGTGAATCATTTCATCTCATTATCTGATGGATAATTAAACGACTAAGTGACTCTGATAAACTGTGTCTGTAGGTGGTGGAGAATGGTGCTCTGCTGTCGTGGAAGCTTGGCTGCTCACTGGACCAGAACACCGTCCCCAATATCGACAGTGTCCAGGCTCCGGCGAAGGAGGGCACGATGTCGGCCATGCTCGGTTACCCGGTGGTGGGATGGCACATTGCCAACAAGAAACCTCATGTCCCAAAGAGAGTTAGGCGGCAATTAAACAACACTCCTACACCTGTTCTGGCTGTGGTCCCCCCGACGACTGTCGTGGAGCCTCCGGTGAGGATTATCCCAACTCTGTCCTCCCCGTCTATAGCTGCACCTACTGAAAGCTCTGCTCCCCCTGTACGAGGCCCAGTTCCCCTTCCAGGAAAGCCTACAATCAAAGTCCGTGACTCGATTGCTCACACTCCCACACTGGGACCTCCTCAACCAACACGGGTGATAGAGACCACCAGCACGATCCCCATCCAGGCGACCATGACCAGGCCTATTTATGTGGAAGCCACAGCCACACCATCCACACCCACCAGACGACCTACCAAGAAACCCAAGAGGCCTAAAACAACACTTGTGCCCAGAGAGCCAAAGACCTCAACAGCAAAACCGGCCGCACGCACCACCCCGTCACCTGGCATCATCCCAGATCCATACAATCACAAGCCTATATTGAGTAATCCCCTCGACCAGGTCGACGCATTGGTCGGCACGTATTTCGAGGTTAAGATTCCATCTGATACGTTCTTTGACAAAGAGGACGGATTAACAGAAAAGCTACGTCTCACCTTGAGACAGAACCACAATGAAGTGGTGGGAGAAGGTTCTTGGATTCAGTTCAACACCACCAGCCAACTTCTCTACGGTCTACCTGATATGCAGCATGTGGGAAAACATGAATATTACATGTACGCCACAGACAAAGGTGGCCTCAATGCAATAGATGCTTTTGAGGTCCGAGTGAACCGCTGGCCCATCAATGACAAGACACCAGTGATTTTCACGGCGCGATTGGAAGGGGAGCCGCGGTCGGTCACTCATGAC